>NW_025747190.1:0-50000 GCF_021184085.1 Oncorhynchus gorbuscha
AAAGATTAGTGGAATCTGTGTGGGTTGCTGGACAGGTAGGATGACTGACAGTGAAGGTGAACAGGTGGTCACGTGTCAGGTGACAGAGGAATGTATGAGACTGAGGCAGGAATTCCTTTAACCATAAAGTGGTATATTTACTGGTAGTCTGTGCATCACAAAGGAAACAAATAACATGTATACAATCAAATTCATAATCAAAGATCAAATCATAGCAGTCATTATTAACAATTCACATTACACAATATATTTGAAGCACAGCCACGCTCCGCGGTGAACTGAATGGCCCACTCTGATCACCACAGATCATTCAGATGAAAGGTAAGATCGGTGGACTTACGGGATTCATGGACGCACAGAACTTCTGGATCAGATGGATTTAGGGAAGAGAAAGCAGCGAGATCAGGCAATGGCAATTTCCTCCTTTTATGGAGTTGAGATCTGTAGGACATTTCCACCTGACCTAATTAAAGCGCCCCTGGCCCAGCTGAGTAAATGGCAATTAATTAAAGGAGTATTCCACCAACTCCATGGGCCTTTTCTACAGCCACCCCGGAAATTTGTTAATTTCCACATTCCTCAAAAAGGCTCATTGCTCCCCATCCTCTGTTATCTCAGGGAGAGGAATCAGTCGGGCAACTGGCCGGATATATGTCCGGTTCTTCACCTGGATTTCCACTGATCTAACACGACCATCGGTCCCAGGCATGGTATATGCCATTTTAGCAGACGCTTTTATCCAAAGCGACTTACAGTCATGTGTGCATACAATCTACGTATGGGTGGTCCCGGGGATCGAACCCACTACCCTGGCGTTACAAGCGCCATGCTCTACCAACTGAGCTACAGAAGGACCGCAGTTATACGGCCCACCGGCCAGGAGGCTCGAGGCAGCTGAGGGTCCACCATCATTACTACTTGGCCAGTTTCCAGGCTGGCCATTTCTCTCCGCCATTTCCCTCTGTGCTGTAGACTTGGTAGGTAATCCCGAATGAATCGGGCCCAAAAATGGTCAGCTAAGATTTGGCTGTGTCGCCACCGGCGTCTGCCGACGAGGTTGGTATCAGCATACATGGCTTGAGGAAGTGACGCATCTCGGCGTCCCATCAAGAGCATATTCGGTGTAACCGGATCGGGGTCAGCGATGTCTGCAGAGAGATATCCCAAGGGTTTGGAGTTCAGAATCCCTTCCACCTCTATCAGGACAGTCCTCAAGACCGTTTCAGTGACAGTTTGGTCCCCTAGTACGACTCGTAAGGCCGTCTTTACAGATTTGATCTCTCGCTCCCATGTTCCTCCAAAATGAGGAGCGCCTGGAGGGTTAAATTTGAATGAGATTTGTTGGTCCATCAGCTGATCCTGGAGGCTGGGTTCCATGGCTTGGAAGGCTTCCTCCAACCTGGCTTCTCCTGCCTTGAAGTTCGTACCTCTGTCAGCCAGGATCTCGTAGGGTTTCCCCGTCGGGAGATAAACCGTAGGGCCATGAGGAAGGCTTCCGTATCCAAACTCTCCAGTAGGTCCAGGTGGACACATCTGGTTGTCATACACTTGAATAGAATGCCCCAGCGCTTTTCCACACGACGACCTAACTTGATCATCAAGGGGCCGAAGCAATCTACTCCTGTTGACCAGAAGGGTGGTTTAAGGAGGCGCAAGCGAGCAGGGGGTAAATCTGCCATTTTGGGCACCGTAGCTCCGGCCCGCCATCTCTGACATTCTACGCAGGCGTATTGGTGCTTACGAATGGCTCCTCGTCCTCCAATTATCCAGTACTTCCGCCTCATCTCCCCATAGACCCTCTCTGGCCCTGGGTGGAGAAGCCGCTCACCATAACTCTTGATGAGGAGCCTGGTAAGAGGGTGTCTGGAGTCGAGGATAATTGGGTGGATAGCATCTGGGTCCAAAACCTCCGCTTGGCGCAGCCTCCCTCCAACTCTGATCACTCCAAGGATTGGATCATATTCTGGGGCAAGAGAGAGAAGATGGCTGCCCTTAGCCACTTCCCTACCGGCTTTCAGAGCTTTTAACTCCTCAGGGAAGCTAACTGCTTGTGCTTGCTGGAGGAGTAGTGTCTCTGCCGCGAGGGAGGTAGGTATAGAAGCCACCCCATCTGAGGTCTGGTTTGTGGCTGTGATCAGATCCGGCAGTGTTTGGGATTGTGTTAGGTCAGGGAGAGCCGTTGTTGGTTCCGTAGAAATGCTGTAGCATTGGGCAGACTTCCTTAACTCATGAGCTTCAGTCGGTCGCGGAGGGGCCGCACGCCTGGGGGCTGTCGGCCACTCGTTCTCTGGTTGGGACAAGAATGGTGGTCCCAAGCTCCAGCGATGGGGTTTAGCCAATTCCTTAAGGGTTTTACCTCTAGTAATGTCATCAGCAGGATTGTTTATGCTATCAACATACCTCCAGTCCTGGACTTCTGTTAGGTCTTGGATTTCCGCAATGCGAGTCCCGACAAACACCTTATACCTGCAGGACTCCGACTTGAGCCATGTCAATACAGTGGTCGAATCACTCCAGTAGATGATCCTTTGGATTGGCAAGGTGAGCTCGGCTCGCAAGGTAGAGGCCAACTGGGCTCCGGAAAGGGCAGCACTGAGTTCCAGCCTAGGCATTGACAACTGCTTCTTGGGTGCGACCCTGGACCTGGCCATGACAAAGGAGACATGGGTGTGGCCTGCCTTATCCGCCACTCTAAGATAGGAAACCGCCCCATAAGCTCGCTCCGAAGCGTCACAGAACACATGCAGTTCCAGGCATGATCCCAGTTGGTCAACACAGGATGGTACATAACATCTTGGCATTTGGACATCAGAGAGCTCCGTTAACTCAGTTTCCCAACAGATCCATCGTTCCACTAGGTCAGCTGGGTGGATTGGTTCATCGCAGACCCTCTTGGTCTGCCACAGGTCCTGGACTAAGACTTTGGCCCGTGTTGTGTATGGCAGGATATACCCAAGGGGATCGTATTGACTGGCCAGGGTCCGATAGATGGTGCGCAGAGTGGGGGTTTCGGTACTCGGGGATGAGCGGTGCTTATACCCCAGGGTATCCGGTAGGCAGCTCCACCTCAGTCCTAGAGTGGGCTCTTCTGGGTTAGCACCAGACTGCGTTAGCCATAGTTCACTGCTACTGGACCTAGCTTGTGGCGGGAGGTGCTGGATAACCTCCGCTCTGTTACTAGCCCACTGTCGGACCTCAAATCCCCCTTTGGGCAGGAGATTCCGCACTTTATCAAGGAGTGATTTCGCTTCAGCCGTGGATGGGATGCTTTGTAAGCAGTTATCCACATAGAAGGCATTTTCCACTGAATCCAATACTTCTGGGTCACTCTCTGGATGCTCCCGTGCGTGTCTCTGCAGAGCGTATATGGCACAGCAAGGACTGCAGGTGGTGCCGAATGGGAGTACCTGCCATTCATAGATTGTGGGCTCTGCATCTCGTTCCATATTTCGCCATATGAACCGGAGCAGTGTGGTGTCGGAAGGCAGTAAACGAATCTGATGAAACATGGCTTTGATGTCTCCACTGATGGCTGTAGAGTGCTGCCGGAACCGGAGAAGGACACCGAGCAAGGAAGGACCTAAGGTTGGTCCGGGAGTAGACAGTCATTCAGGCTTTGACCAGCTGCTTGGAATGAACAGTTGAAGACAAGTCTATACTTCCCACCATGTTGCTGGATAACATGGTGAGGGAGATACCAGGATTCACCGAGTGCGTTTCCCTCTTCATGAGCTGTCACTTCAGTGACGTAGCCTGCCTTCACAAGGTTATGAATCTCTCGGTTATGAACTTCTGCAAGCTCAGGATTCTTCACCAGGCGTCGCTCTGTTCCACGCAGTAGTGGGAGTACAGCCCGTGTCGTGGTTGCCAGAGGAGGATGGTTGGGCACCCGTAGCAGTGGGGTTGCATACCTGCGAACGCCATCCATTTCAGTGGTGGTGGTGCTCTTCTCCAGGAGGTCTAATGCATAGGAGTCATTTTTCGAGCGAGTGACCTCCTGTAGCTTCCGGTTGGAGAAGGTGTCCATCTTCCATAGCATCTCAACATTCCGAAGGAGGTCAGTGGCTGCATCTGGATTGCTTCTGGTGAAGAGGACTTGCTGTGACTGTACAGCTTGGGTGGAGAGAAGTAGATGGGATGGACCTTGCACAGCCCAACCCAAGGATGTATGGACAGCAATGGGTCCTCCTTCTGGTCCAGCTCGTATAGGCTCAGTCGGGGTGACGAGATGTGGGTGGTCTGACCCAATCAGGATAAGTGGTGCTACTCTGGCCAGGTTAGGAAGAGGCAATCCTCGTAGATGAGGATATTGTTTCTGTAGAACACTTACCGGGCAGGAGTGCTCTGCGAGATTCAAGCCATCTGCCGTGAAGGCATTGGTGATGTTATAGGCCACGCCCCTGTTTCCTGAAGGTGAAATGCTGAAGGTTACAGCAGAGCCTTTCATTTGGATAACATCGTGTCGCACCGTTCTGAGATTAAGGGTCTCGGGGGTCCCTTCCAGGTTAAGCTGACGGGTGGCCGCTGTGAGAATGATTGTTCTTTCTGACCCATCATCTAGAACGGCGAATGTATCAATGCTTCTCCCTTCACTTTGCAGAGTGACCTTGACCACCTTCAACATGACCCTTGGAGATCGGTTCTGCTGGTCGAGATACAGCTCCTTTGCAGCTCCTACCATGAGCATACTCTGCTCCTTCTTTGCTTGGGGAAATAGATCATGCAACACGGTGAGATGGATTTCTTTACAGCGGTTGCAGGGTTTCCTCAATGTGCAGGTCTCCACCTTATGGCTACGGGCACACTTGTAGCATCGCTCGCCTGAAGTGATCCAGGCCTTCAATTGAGTTTGAGTGAGCTTTTTTACTCTGGGGCATGAGCCAAGGAAGTGCCCCTTAATATTGCAATATGGGCAGTAAGGCTGGAATTTGATGTTCTTGCTCTTGAGAGGGGTCTTTTCCCAGGTTCCTCTCCGGCATCACTATTTAAGTACATGGTAGTGGGATTTGGCCTGTTCTGTCCCTGCTGGCGTTCAAACTCCTTCCTTCCCCCTGTGGCTATGGCGGAGATTGTGGCCTGGTGAGCGATGCTCTTCGCCTTTGCCTTCACCTCCAACCATGTGGCCAGGTCTCTGAGAGCATAGGTGCTTCTCGAGCCTTCTTTCAGGATGCCCTTATTCAAACAATGTTCAATGAAACTGTCTCTGAGGTACACTGGAAGTTTGCTAAGAAGCCTGTCCACGTGGGAGCCACATTTTAGCTCGTTCCCGTCTTCTCCTTCAACGGATTGGAGCATAGAGGTCAGGGATTGGACAGCCAGGGAGAATTCTTGGAAGGCAGCATGGTCTCCCATTTTAATTGGAGACATGTTCAGGATGTTGTTTAGTTCATTCTGGACTAGCTGACGTGGCTCACCATATCTTGCCTTCAGGGCCTGGAGAGCTGTCGTGTATGGTGTTGCGGAATGCATAAAGGATTGGGCCTGCCTGTATGCACTTGGAAACCGCAAATGATCCATTAGTACTTGGTATTTGTAGCGTTCTGACAGATGACTGTGAATACCCAGTAGACTCTCCAATGCCATTTCCAAAAGGACAAATTCACTCTCCTTTCCATTTTCAAAGTATGGCAGTTTGGGTCTGGGAATTCCATAGGCTGAGGCTACTAGAAGTTTCATAATGTTGGCTCCCTCTTCTGGTTGCGTGAAGGATAAACCCGGGACTTCTGATGAGCCCACTGTGGCCTCATTGGGCCGGTCACCTACTGTCCCAGACCCACCATTTGTGGCAGCCGGAATTGGGCGAGAGCCCTCCGACCTGTTGTTTGAGGACTGGCCTGGCCCTGGATGAAAGGAACGATTTGCCTTGGTTGGTAATTGGCGGAAAGGCGAAGGAGTGATGCTTTGTCCAGATGGAGGAATGCTAACTTGGGTCACTGGCATAGAGGGCGTTGGCGGAGCGGCCCGTCTCCCGTGCTCCGTGTTGGCTGTTGACCCCGGAGCCTCCGAGGACTGTGTGCCATGCTGTACCAGAGGGGCAGATTGGGAAAGAAAGGCAGACAGTTCAGGTCCATGTGGAGGGGTGGTCAGGTCAACTCCCTGTTCGTTCCTCTCCAGGAAGGATGAGACCATCCGTGCCTCCTCTAATTCCCTTCTGGCTTGACGGTGCCGTCGCTGCTGTGCCAGGTCCTTGGCAATGAATTCCCTTTCCTGTAGAGCTCTACGGGCCTGCACATCCAATTGGTGACATCGTTCGTCAGCCTGTCGTTCCTCCTCAATCTGACGCTCAATTTCCTCCAAAGCTAATAGTTTCATCCTCTCTTGTAGGACAGCGTTCTGTGAATTGCTGAGGGCTAGTGAATGGCGGCTGCCATGGCCACTTCCAAAGGGGTATCCACTGGTCGAACTCCCACTCCGTCTAGAGTGCTTCGACGATTTCCCATTAGTTAAGGGGTGAGCGGAGCCTGCAGGCCTCTGGAAGCTGGTCGACCTGTGCAGTGGGAGTTACCTCTTCCATAGGTTCCTCACGTAGACCACTTTCCTGCTCCAAAGCAGTTTCCGGTCCTTGGCTCAGAGGGGATGGTTGATGGCTGAAACATATAGTTGATCCATCAACTCTTTGAGCTCTGGTGGGCTTGCCCTTTGATGTCGGAACCTCGACCACATAGTCCTTAAGATAACCAGGTGCTTGCCTGGTTCTTCTGGTGCTCCTGGTAGTTGAGGATGAAGCCTTTGTTGCTTTAGGCTTAGCTCCTGGATATTTCCTTTGTTCCAAGACCTTTCCCTCAGCTGCTCTCTCCTCCTCTCTTCTTCCTTCCAGTGGAGACAATTCTTCCCTCTCCGCCTCCATTTCCTTTTCACCTGTCTTTGGTTCAGTCATCATCCGGCTCAAAGGACCATTGAAAGATTAGTGGAATCTGTGTGGGTTGCTGGACAGGTAGGATGACTGACAGTGAAGGTGAACAGGTGGTCACGTGTCAGGTGACAGAGGAATGTATGAGACTGAGGCAGGAATTCCTTTAACCATAAAGTGGTATATTTACTGGTAGTCTGTGCATCACAAAGGAAACAAATAACATGTATACAATCAAATTCATAATCAAAGATCAAATCATAGCAGTCATTATTAACAATTCACATTACACAATATATTTGAAGCGTGCGCTCCAAGCCGCGCTCCGCGGTGATAACTATAAACAATAACTGAATGGCCCACTCTCCCGATCACCACAGATCATTCAGATGAAAGGTAAGAGTCGGTGGACTTACGTGGATTCATGGACACGCACAGAACTTCTGGATCAGATGGATTTAGGGAAGAGAAAGCAGCGAGATCAGGCAATGGCAATTTCCTCCTTTTATGGAGTTGAGATCTGTAGGACATTTCCACCTGACCTAATTAAAGCGCCCCTGGCCCAGCTGAGTAAATGGCAATTAATTAAAGGAGTATTCCACCAACTCCATGGGCCTTTTCTACAATACTCATCCGCAAAACATGAGATGGCATTGGGTTGTGTGACAAAACTGCACATTTTAGAGTGGCCTTTCATTGTCCCAAGCACAAGGTGCACCTGTGTAATGATCATGCTGTTTAATCAGCTTCTTGATATGCCACACCTGACAGGTGAAGGGGTTATCTTGACAAATGATAAAATGCTCACTAAAAGGGATGTAAACCAATTAAGTTAGTGCAAAAAACTTGTGAGAAATAAACTTTTTGTGTATATGGAACATTTCTGCAATCCTTTATTTCGGCTCATGAAACATGGGACCAGCACTTTACATGTTCCGTTTATATCTTGGTTCAGTGTATAATATGGGAAAGCACAATTTATTGTCCAATATTTACACGTGTCAGAAAGTGGGGATTGGGGGGCAAGTGTTTAAATTGTGCAGTATTAGCAATAGAAAATAAAAGTATTGTAGCAGCAATTGTGATGTGAGTGAGTGCATGTGTGCTAAGGTGCAAGTGGTTTGTCCAGTTCAAGTGTTTATCAGTTTGATGGCTTGCAGATAGAAACTAGCCTACCATTACACTTTACACTGAGCTGCTGTAATGGTTATATAAGACACAACGGAGCTGGCACAGGAAATGGGTCGGAAAACGCACCTCAATGCAGAAATGTTATCTTTATCCAAACTTATACATCAAGAAGATTGAAATACTTCTAGTTTACTGTCCCTTTTGTCCTCATGCTAGCATTGCGTTAAACAACAAAGAAGCTGATTGCCATTCCAGAATGACTGCAGTGGCTACTGCTCGCTAGCATGAGGACGAAAGGGACAGTTTTCTGGGAAAACTAGCAGTGTTTCAATCTTCTCAATGTATCAGTTTGGATTAAGGTAAAATTTGGAGTACAGTGGCATTTACCGACCAATATCTCGAGCCGGCTCCACTGTGCCTTAATCTAACAATGATGGAGATCAGATCCTGGTGTAACTCAGTGTAAAAAAGCATAATGGTCATTTGGAATCTTGTGGCTAAGATATAAACTTTCTCTGAGACAGTTGGTAGCCGTCCTCATGCCCCAATACTGTCTGCCCGACCATTAGGGATTGAACAGCTCATGACTGGGGTGTATGTGTTTGATGTACTTGTTGAATTTCTGCTTGCCATAATATTTTACACTGCTATTGTAAAAGCTCAAACACATATGATCCAAATGCTAGTAGCATCGCTTGGCTATAATGGTTTGACCTGTGTCACTTTCAGCCACATGTTTAATCTGGTGCCAGTAAATATCAGGAGAAGAGTGTTACACATTGGAGATGTTTAATCTGTGATACCAATGTCCCTCTTCTCCTTACAGGTTATCCATGGCTTGCAGACAAGGGTTAAAGAGCAGGAATATGAGATAGTTCAACTCAGGAGACAGATCAGTCAGCTACAGACTTAGAGCATGTAGCAAGCATCCCATTCCACGGACAGGGCCTGACGTCAACCATCTCTGCCCATCTTCAAACCTATTATATTCGACCCCTTTACCTTACCAAATGTGAATAATTTGGTGCAAATGGTTGAATGTGTGTGGTCTCTCTGCCTGGATGTAACAATGTGACTAGAAATTAAAATTGTATAATAAATCATTTAATTTACACTTATCTGAGAGTCTGCAGACATAGTATCTAGTCAAGATTCATTTACATATTTTGTGGTTGTGATTAACATACTCATATGATGAAGGTAATCAAGCCAATAAGACTGGTTTGTTTGTTTGACCACCCTTTAATTTGAGGTAATTAAGACACTCACTCCTGTTAATTATTGTTATGCATGCCTCAGACAGTCATGAATCATCTGGGAGTAGTTGTATAAGCTTTGCTTTCGAAGTAAACAGGCATAGCACACACACCTACGGATTGAAAACGAACCAAATATAATGTATGTATACAAACTCCCCATCAGCTGTGTTTAAAAATATATAGTATAAAGACAAGTCGAGCACGGTATTCACGACACAAAGGTCAGACGTGTACGTGCTTTCTACGACTCATATGAACACGTTCCACACGGAGCCTAAGCGAATCAAGAGTTGCCTTTCTTCGGTAGTACCCGGATTTGCCCGTGGGGAAAATAGCTACGTCATTGTTCACCGACGGACTACCCCGCTTGAAATAAGAAATGGACCTACACGAATAATACATTTGTGAAAAAATACAGGTAAGGGTATTTCTGTTGTATTAAATACTTAACATTTTAGTTATATATTCGATGAATTCTAAACAATTTAACCTATTGGGTTTTGCTGTAGTTGGCTTACACCGGGCGGCTCACTGAGTGTCATGTCGGAGGCAAGCGTTCAACCACCAGTGAATTTTAAATCTCGAGCCCCTCCTTTTAGAACGTAGTTAGCCTAGCAGCTACATTGCTAGCCATATTTTCAGTTTAGATAAACCTGGGAAGGCTAAAATGTTTCGGGGTTCTTGTCTCCAGGTTAATCACGGAACCGTATATAAACACCACATTTATTGTTTTACAACTGAAAAGGCCAGCTAGCTAGCATTGTAACTAGCCACTAGCACAATGCTCATCGCCGTAGCATGTTTCGGCAGTATTAACTACGTTTCACCGTTACCATGGCGTTTGTGGTTACCATGCACTCACACCTCTGATTTAGACAGTCTTTGCTTGTTAATAAGAAATACATTGTTTACTTTCCGAACACTTGTTTACAAAAACACGGTAAGAAAGTTTGACATTATTTTCTGATCTCCTTTTGAATTGCGTGTCAGAGGCCTATCTCGTTAAAGCCTCAACCAGCCAGACTGCCAGGCAGAGGTGGGAGGGAACAGTTGTCGTAAACGTGCGTGTGTAAAAAGTAATTCCATTAATGGCTGGTTAGCTAGGTAACATTATTTGTTTGAAACAGCCACTTAAATCCAACGAATACTACTTTTATTTAAGTGCTTAATCGATGTAAATGTGTTTGTGATTTTAATAATCTGGGGAAATTGCGTCTCTAATTGGTAGTACTATTTTAGCTAGCTATTAGCTTTCTCTGTGGTAATGTTAGTTAGCTTCTTGCACAGGCAGTTGGCTGTGCGGATGGTGATGCTTGAAATGCTGGTTGAATCATAGGGACCTCCAGAGAAAGCCAATGTATTAGCTAATTGGCTAGCTAAGTCTCCGCTCTTCTGATTTGGTTGACGTTAGTGGGATCCTTGGGATGAACTCCAAACCTTAATAATCGTAAAGCTGCATTATATAACTTTTGAGTCTACTCCACCAAATTTACATAGAAATGTTAGTAATAGCTCTTGTCATTCTCATTGAAGCGGTTCGATCTTTTCTTTGCGCTATTTCTATGCTTCCCTTGAGTTTCGTTTTTGCCTCTTTACTTTTGGTTTTGTACACAAGTTTCAGCAGAAAATATTTCTAAGCTGTTTAAATAGTACAATTATTCTCGACACCCCTCAAACAGAACTCTGGACCTCGAAGCTTTTCAGTTGTTGCCCTCTAATCAGGAACTGATTTAGACCTGGAACACCAGGTGTGTGCAGTTCATTTAAAGGTAGAACAGAACCAGCAGGCTCTGGACCTTGTAGGGTAAGAGTTGAATACCCCTGCTCTACATTCCCTTATTTCAGTTTGTGATAAAACAAGCAAACTTGCAACCAGGAATTGGCTGTGCGATTCTGCACATTGCAGCTTTAAGCCGTCTCCCAATAATGGACTAAAGGAGCCTAAAATACTCATTGGCTTTTAAGGACCTTACTGGTGGACTAAACTCCACTCCTTGGTGAAGGAAGTTTATGATGAACTTCACCAATTGCGTGGAGATGAGACCAGGGCCCGTATTCACAAAGCTTCTCAGAAAAGGTCCTAGGAATCCTGTTAAAAGCTATTTTTTTAAGACTAAAAAAAACTCCCAGCTCCGGAGGTTTTAGGATCATGTTAAGACACTGCCCAGACAGTCTGATCCTGGCATAAAAATCAACTCATGAAAGTTTCTTGGCTGGTAATCACAACAGTTTGAGGTACCGCAAAGGAAAAATAGTTATGACGCTCATTGACATTGTTGAAAATGATGGGGAATAACAAATCATGAATGCATTGCTAGCTGTGCATGCTTCAGACAACCACAGTGAATGTGATTGTCAAATGTTGCAATGGTAAAATATTTGATATCATTTTCACCTGACATGATCACTTTTGTCTACTGTTAAAAATCACTCCTCTGTTTCTTGGTTGCTAAAATTCTAATAGTTAGCCTAATTTCAGTTTGACAAAACAAGCAAGTATAGTTTAGAGAAACAATGTACCATCTAAACAGCTTTGAAATATATTTTCCATAACCAAAAATATTGTGTTTTGCGCTGTTGTACAAAAGGGAAATATTTTAAAAAACAACATGGAATCACAGAAACCGCGCACATAGAACACATCTACCACTTCTTAGACTAGCTTTCAATGAGAACGACAGATTTATACCACATTTCTATATGAATTTGGTCCGGGTCACCCAAAATGTTACAGCTTTAATTCTTTGATAATACGTTGGCATGCATAATAATTGGAAGGAAAAAAAGTGATTACTTGAGTTTGTGGTTAGAAGTATTTAAGCATTTCTGAATCATTTTCAAAAGCATGTAGGTGTTGATTATTTATTGACATTTCTATTTCATCATTCTTTAAACGACTCCAAAACAATTGCACGTTGTGCTACTTTTTCTATTATCAAGACACCTGCTGGTAACTCTGCCCTCAACAGGCAGTTAACCCACTGTTCCCAGACCGTCATTGAAAATAAGAATTTGTTCTTAACTGACTCGCCTAGTTAAATAAAGGTTAAAAAAAATATATATAAAAATGCAGCCCCAGGCTTTGGACTCTTGCTCTGACTACATCAATTTGCCTAAGGTCAAAGGTTTGGTGCCTGTTAATTTATCATCAAATCACAGCCTACTTCGCCAAACGGGGGATGATTGAAAAAAAAGTCATTTGTGAAAAAAGGACAATCGCTGCATGAATGTACCTAACCATAAACATCAATGCCTTTCTTAAGGTTGCCGCCCGTTAGATAAAATACGGAACAGTTCCGTATTTTAGTGAAAGAATACACATTTCTGTTTTCGAAATTATAGTTTCTGGATTACCATATTAATGACCAACGGCTTGTATTTCTGTTGAGTTTATAATTAAGTCTATGGTTTTATGGAGCAGTCTGACTGAGCGGTGGTAGGAATCAGCAGGCTCGTAAGCATTCATTCAAACTTTACTGCATTTGCCAGGAGCTCTTAGCAATGCTTACTTCACAGCGTGGTTTATGACTTCAAGTTTATCAACTCCCGAGATTAGGCTTGGCAATACTAAAGTGCCTATTAGAACATCCAATAATAGTCAAAGGTATATGAAATACAAATGGTGTGGAGAGAAATAGTCGACGAGTCATAATTCCTATAATAACTACAGCCTAAAACAAAAAAAAGAAGCCCATAATAACTACAGCCTAAAACCAAAAAAAAAAGAAGCCCATAATAACTACAGCCTAAAACAAAAAAAAGAAGCCCATACCGATTAAATTTTTTTTTTTTTAATGTATTTGTAATAATGACAAAACGATACATCAATAAAATCATTTTAGCCTCAAATAAATAATGAAACATGTCCAATTTGGTTTAAATAATGCAAAAACAAAGTGCTGGAGAAGAAAGTAAAAGTGCAATATGTGCAATGTAAGAAGGCTAACGTTTAAGTTCCTTGCTCAGAACATGAGAACATATGAAAGCTGGGGGTTCCTTTTAACATGAGTCTTCAATATTCCCAGGTAAGAAGTTTTGGGTTGTAGTTATAATAGGAATTATAGGACTATTTCTCCCTATACCATTTGTATTTCATATACCTTTGACTATTGAATGTTCGTATAGGCACTTTAGTATTGCCAGTGTAACAGTATAGCTTCCTTAACTCTCCTTGCTCCTAACTGGGCTCGACCCAGGAACACAACAACGACAGCCACCCTCGAAGCAGCGTTACCCATGCAGAGCAAGGGGAACAACTACTCCAAGTTTCAGCGAGTGGCGTTTGAAACGCTATTAGCGCGCACCCCGCTAACTAGCTAGCCATTTCACATCACATCTTTACACCAGCCTAATCTCAGGAGTTGATAGGCTTGAAGTCATAAACAGCAGAGCTGCTGGCAAAATGCACGAAAGTTATGTTTAAATGAATGCTTATGAGCCTGCTGGTGCCTATCATCACTCAGACTGCTCTATGAAGTCCTAGACTTAATTATAACATAATTACACACAGAAATGCAAGCCTTAGGTCATTAACCACTTGCTCCTACCTGGCACGCAGGCGTCCCATCTAGAGCTCTGGAAATGCAAATGCGCTACGCTAAATGCTAATAGTATTAGTTCCTTCTGTAGCTCAGTTGGTAGAGCATGGCGCTTGTAACGCCAGGGTAGTGGGTTCGATCCCCGGGACCACCCATACGTAGAATGTATGCACACATGACTGTAAGTCGCTTTGGATAAAAGCGTCTGCTAAATGGCATATATATATTAAAACTCAAACGTTCATTAAAATACACATGCGGGGTATTGAATTAAAGCTACACTCGTTGTGAATCCAGGCAACAAGTCCGATTTTTAAAATGCTTTTCGCCGAAAGCATGAGAAGCTATTATCTGATAGCATGTAACACCACAAAAGACCCGCAGGGGACGTAAACAAAATAATTAGCATATTCGGCGCTACACAAACCGCACAATAAAATATAAAACATTCATTACCTTTGACCATCTTCTTTGTTGGCACTCCTAGATGTCCCATAATCACTATTGGGTCTTTTTTTCGATTAAATCGGTCCATATATAGCCTAGATATCGTTCTATGTAGACTGTATGATAAGCGGAAAAAAAGAGCGTTTCATAACGTAACGTCATTTTTTAAAATTAAAAAAGTTGACGATAAACTTTCACAAAACACTTCGAAATACTTTTGTAATGCAACTTTAGGTATTAGTACATGTTAATAAGCGATAAAATTCATCAGGAGGCGGTGTAACTTCTATAGGTGTCATCTGGAAAAAAAAACATTGCCGAGAGAGCTCGACCAAAACATCCGGTCGGAGAACGGAGGGAAGGAGTTCCCTTGAACCGGTTAGACCAAGAATCAATTGCGAATCAAATGACAAGACTCTAGACAACGTGTGGTAGCTGTAGGCGCTGAAACCTTGGTCTCATGTAATTCGGTTCACTTTGAACAATTCCTGGAAGTAAGCGCAAGGATATTTATTTCCATTTTCAGTGATCAGGTTTTCCTGCGCTATTCGATGAAACTCATGCTCTGTTAGTCACAGCCGTGATTTAACCAGTTTTAGAAACGTCAGAGTGTTTGCTATCCACATACTAATCCTATGCATATACTATATTCCTGGCATGAGTAGCAGGGCGCTGAAATGTTGCGTGATTTTTAACAGAATGTTCGAAAAAGTAGAGGGTCGACTTAACAGGTTAATATGGTAGAATCTGGAAACTCATCTCGAAAACAAGACGTTTATTCTTTCAGTGAAATACGGGACTCTTACGTATTTTATCTAACGAGTGGCATCCATCAGTCTACATATTCCTGTTACATTGCACAACCTTCAATGTTATGTCATAATTACGTAAAACTCTGGCAAATTAGATCGCAATGAGCCAGGCGGCCCAAACTGTTGCGTATACCCTGACTCTGCATGCAATGAACGCAAGAGAAGTGACGCAATTTCACCTAGTTAATATTGCCTGCTAACCTGGATTTATTTTAGCTAAATATGCAGGTTTAAAAATATATACTTCTGTGTATTGATTTTAAGAAAGGCATTGGTGATTATGGTTAGGTACACGTTGGAGCAACGACAGTCCTTTTTCACGAATGAGCACTGCATTGATTATATGCAACGCAGGACACGCTAGATAAACTAGTGATATCATCAACCATGTGTAGTTATAACTAGTGATTGATTAAGTTTAATGCTAGCTAGCAACTTACCCTGGCTTCTTACTACATTCGCGTAACAGGCCGGCTCCTCGTGAGGCAGGTGGTTAGAGCATTGGACTAGTTAACCGTAAGGTTGCAAGATTGAATCCCTGACCTGACAAGGTAAAAATCTGTTGTTCTCCCCCTGAACAAGGCAGTTAACCCACAGTTCCTAGGCCATCATTGAAGATAAGAATGTGTTCTTAACTGACTTGCCTAGTTAAATAAAAATGAAATAAATGTGTAAAAAAAAATGATAATAAAATCGGTGTCCAAAATTACCAATTTCCGATTGTTATGAAAACTTGAAATTCGGCCCTAATCGGCTATTCCGATTTAATAAGTCAACCTCTAATCTGGACCCTCTCTTTCTAAAATTATTGTTGCAACACCTATTACTAGCCTGTTCAACCTCTTTCATATCGTCTGAGATCTCCAAAGACCTTCTTCAAAGGGGGAGACACTCTAGACCAAAACTGTTACAGACCAATATCCTACCCTGCCTTTTCTAGGGTCTTCGAAAGCCTTCGAAAGTTAAACATCACCGACCATTTCGAATCCCACCGTACTTTCTCCGCTATGCAATCTGGTTTCAGAGCTGGTCATGGGTTCACCTCAGCCACACTCAAGGTCCTAAAAGTTATCATAACTGCCATTGATGAAAAGAAAAACAATACTGTGCAGCTGTATTCATCAACATGGCCAAGGCTTTCGACTCTGTCAATCACCACATTGGCAGACTCAACAGCCTTAATTTCTCAAATGACTGCATTGCCTGGTTCACCAACTACTTCTCAGACAGAGTTCAGTGTGTCAAATCGGAGGGCCTGTTGTCTGGACCTCTGGCATTCTCTATGGGGTGCCACAGGGTTCAATTCTCGGGCCGACTCTTTTCTCTGTATACATCAATGATGTCGCTTTTGCTGCTGGTGATTCTCTGATCCAACTCTACGCAGACGACACCATTCTGTATACTTCTGGCCCTTCTTTGGACACTGTGTTAACAACCCTCCAGGCAAGCTTCAATGCCATACAACTCTCCTTCCATGGCCTCCAACTGCTCTTAAATGCAGTAAAACTAAATGCATGCTCAGAAAACCGATTGCTGCCCGCCTGTCTAGCATCACTATTCTGGACGGTTCTGACTTAGAATATGTGGACAACTACAAATACCAAGGTGTCTGGTAAGACTGTAAAACTCTCCTTCCAGACTCTCATGGCTCCAGGTCATCTAAGTCTTTGCTAGGTAAAGCCCCGCCTTATCTCAGCTCACTGGTCACTAAAGCAGCACCCACCTGTAGCATGCGCTCCAGCAGGTATATTAAACTGGTCACCCCCAAAGCCAATTCCAGTTGACTCCAACGTGGCGCTATGTGACTTATTCTGAGCGCCGTCTCAGGTTATTGCATGGTTTTATTTTTTCGTATTTAAACTTTTTTTTGACACAGCGGTTGCATTAGGAGAGTTATATCTATAGTTCCATGTGTATAACTTGTATTATCATCTACATTTATGATGAGTATTTCTGTTGAATCGATGTGGCTATGCAAAATCACTGGATGTTTTTGGAACTAGTGAATGTAATGCACTAATGTAAACTCAGATTTTTAAAATATAAATATGAACTTTTTCAAACACAATACATGTATTGTGTAACATTAAGTCCTATGATTGTCATCTGATGAAGATTATCAAAGGTTAGTGATTCATTTTATCTCTCTGTGCTTTTTTTCTCTCTCTCTTTGGCTGGAAAAATTGGCTGTGTGTTTCTGTGAGTTGTTGGTGACCTAACATAATCGTTTGTGGTGCTTTCCCCGTAAATCCTATTTGATATCGGACACTGGTGGGATTAACAACAAGACTACCTTGAAAAAGATATGATACATGTATGTTTGAGGAATTTTAATTATGAGATTTCTGTTCTTCTGAATTTGGTGCCCTGTACTTTCACTGGTTGTTGTCTTATCGCTCCCGTTAACGGGATTGCAGCCATAAGAAGTTTTTAATATTTTTTTTATTCTCTAATGATCTTGCACTGTGTAAAGCCTGGGTATCTATTTATGCTGGTGACTCAACATTATATACACTACATGACCAAAAGTATGTGAACACCTGTTCATCAAACATCTCATTCTAAAATCATGGGCATTAATATGGAGTTGGATGCCCCCCTCTGTTACTATAACAGTTTTCCACTAGATGTTGGAACATTGCTGTGGGGACTTGCTTCCATTCAGCCACAAGCATTAGTGAGGTCGGGCACTGATGTTGGGCAATTAGGCATGGCTCACAGTCATTG
This sequence comes from Oncorhynchus gorbuscha, assembly GCF_021184085.1. Classification (NCBI taxonomy): domain Eukaryota; kingdom Metazoa; phylum Chordata; class Actinopteri; order Salmoniformes; family Salmonidae; genus Oncorhynchus; species Oncorhynchus gorbuscha. The sequence goes on from NW_025747190.1 coordinate 17,765, forward strand.
TTCCAATACATCCCAAAGGTGTTCGATGTGGTTTTGGTCAGGGCTCTGTGCAGAACAGTCAAATTCTTCCATACTAAACTCGACAAACCATTTCTGTATGGTTAATGTACACAGAGTTAACATCAATGACATGCATGTCAATCTCTCTTGGCTTAAAGTAGAGGAGTGACTTCATCACTATTTGTCTTTTGTGAGAGGTATTGAAATGTTGAAAGCACCGAGCTGTCTGTTCAAACGACAAGCACACAGGTCCGATGGCTACCCATGTATACCCCACAAGACATGCCACCAGGGGTCTCTTCACAGTTCCCAATTCCAGAACACACTCCGGGAAACGCACAGTACTACACAGAGCCATGATAACTACATGTAACTCTATTCCACATCAAGTAACTCATGCAAGCAGTAAAATCGAATTAACAAAACAACAAACTACACCTTATGGAACAACGCACACTGAAGAGAGACACATACTTATACTAGCACTCTATACACACACGCACACATTTTAAAATTGTTGTATGGTGGTATTATACATTTTGTGCTGTAATGGTATATTATTTTGTTTCATTTGTAGTTTTCTTTTGTGCCTTCATGTGTATGCACCCCAGGAATAGTAGCTGCTGCCTTGGCAATTACATGTTCTGTTTAGAGGCAAATTGTCTCCGTTTACACACAGGTGTTCAGAGGCTTATCTAATTAGCTCAGGCAATCGACTGTCTTCCTTCTGTTTTCATTAAAACAAGCGCTGTAACATGGCAGTGTGGGAACCATATCAAGGTGTATAGTGATTTATCCTTTTCACGATTTCTTGCGGATATGAAAGATGTGTTCCTTTATGCATCCAAAACCATACCGCAAGTGAAGCGCTGCATGTTGAGTAAGCATTGGGGCTCTTAGTATCTTCTGACCGGGTGTGTTTTGCTATCGTCAATAGGTGATAAAGGTAGTTAGTGTCTGAATGTCTTACTATCACCCTTACCATAACATTTTTACATTTCCACGTCAATGAGGACATCCAGCTGGTGTCACCTAAGGATCTCGGATAGCAAGGACCCTTCTGATTTCAGGTTAAGATGGTGGATAAATTGTCTTACTCAGGCCGTTTACAATTGAGAAAAATTATAACAGTTCTGGTCTGCTTATGTGGTGGCTCTCCCATAGGCACCAATAGCAAAGATATTGTGCATTGCGATAGCAGCCGGGTCTGGTTAGTTCATTGACTAACCAGAAAAAATGAGGGAGTGGGATGCCTAGCTTCCTCTTCAGTCTCTGGTTTCATTTTGGTGATTGTTCCTGTATGTCATTACTACTATCTACAATGTTGTTCATTTGACTTCAGTTTTAGCTAGCTAATAACATAATCAATCACTACTACTGACTTGTAGTGATATCATTTTGTGTAATTTTAGTAAAGTTTTGTGGGTCAATGTATCTACTAGCTATACCAGTATGTCCCAGATGGAACTCAAACGCTGAGTCCCTACACCCTATACACTTGTGGTAGTTTTAAAGGTTCTAATTAGTTGCAATATGATGAAACTTCCACCTAACCTATCAGGACAAGGTGGAGCTATTTCAATATTGTTTGCACTTGTCAAATGTTCTCAGATCTCCACTGGAGCATAGGAGTCCATTTGGGATTTCGCCCTAGTCCCTGGAGCAAATGCAGTTAACTTTGTTGTAATAAAATATTACAACAAACTTGCAGTCAGTAAACGTATCACTAAAATCTGACTTTAAAGGGAGCTCTGTGTCACATGTAAATTCAATGCAAACCATAAGCAGAGCATGCCTATGGGGCTACTCCACTGTCTGCAGAACTCCTCCTTTTCCCTCAGAGGTTACTTTTGCTTTTATATCCCACGGCCGTGGTGTTGTCTACATGACTTATGACCCATTTACACCACCAGACAGACCACCTGCTGGTAATTTAGTGGGTCAATCCTGTTAGATGCTCTGTGTGATTGGTGCTACCTACGCACTGAAATCCTACCCGGCATATCTAACAATATCAGTTGATTTATTTAGGCACTGGAAACCTGTTAGTCACATTGTCTGTAATATCACCATGTCACAATCTGCTGTTTCTGTGCAGGTTCTTAGAATACGACAACATACAATTCCGTATAGTGCAGTGAATTCTGCACAATCTGCATCTTCAAGTAGGATGGTAGTACTGAACCATTAGATTGTCAGGAAATAATGTGAGTTTGAAATAGGATGCTTTTGGGTGGTTTAGGGGCTGTTTCTGTAAAAGTCTTTCATCCTCTAGCCACAGAGCTAGTCTTCAAGACCAATTTTTGTCAGACAACTCCGTTCACAGTTATCCCAACTAAGCATAGGTTAGCTGTAGTATCTAAAGAAACAGCATTATCTAACTTCCTCTGTATTTATTTGTTTTTGTCTAACAGCAATGAACAATGACCATAGTTGACAGATCTTCAGAGAAATCTGACCACGAGTCAGTCGGGTGCAAGCGCTCCGGATCGCTGACCTTCCCCGGCGGCGACGGGAACGGGATGGACGGCGGGTGCTCCAGCTGGGGTGCGGGGGGTCCCTCATCCTCCGACACCCCCAGGGTGAAGACCGGGGGCTGCATGGGCCCAACCCCTGGAGCCACTGTCTACAGCAGCAGTGCTGTCATCACCGCAGACAGGCCCAAGGAGCAAGGTGAGGAGGGTTGATGTGCTCAATTCTGAAGTCTTTAGACGCTAACAGATAGGGATGGGGCGTCGGACGCATGAGCACCAATGTGAAGTTCATAGCAGCATATCAAATTGAGTGCCAAATGAAGACCAAGTCTATATTTTTGGGGAAATTAAGGCATTGCTGAATCTTTCAACCATTTTCCACCTTACAAATTAGGCATAAGTAAAGGCTTTGATTTCTGGATAAACCGATGGAAAGGGGTCTTCGTTTTTCTGGTAGATGTTTTCTATCATAAATCCATCAAAACACAATGTTGACATAAACTAATGTCAACAATTGTATTTAGTAATTGAAATTGTTTACCTTCTGTAAGTTTAAGAAATATTACTTACCCACCAGTTTTGTGATTGGCTGGGATATCCGCCTATTGATTTCTCCCGCCGGAGTGGCATATGTCAAACTGGGAAAGCTGTTTTAGTGTTTGCAGAGGTTGCATGGCCTGTATCCAGTGCGTGCTTTATGCACATGTACAAAACATTAGGAATACCTTCCTAATATTGAGTTTAGAGGTCGGCCGATTAATCGGAGTGGCCGATTTTAATTGGGGCCTATTTTCAAGTTTTCATAACCGGAAATCTGTATTTTTTTGACACCGATTTTGCCTCTTTTAAAAAATATATATTTTTAACTAGGCACGTCAGTTAAGAACACATTCTTATTTTCAATGACGGCCTAGGAACGGTGGATTAACTGCCTCGTTCAGGGGCAGAACGACAGATTTTCACCTTGTCAGCTCGGGATTCAATCTTGCAACCTTAGTTAACTAGTCCAACGCAATAACAACCGTTGCACTCCAAAAGGAGACTGCCTGTTACGCGAATGCAGTAAGCCAAGGTAAGTCGCTAGCTAGCATTAAATTATCTTATAAAAACAATCAATCATAATCACTAGTTAACTACACATGGTTGATGATATTACTAGATATTATCTAGCATGCCCTGCGTTGCGTATAATCTGACTGAGCATACAAGTATCTAAGTATCTGACTGCGCGGTGGTAGGCAGAAGCAGGTACGTAAGCATTCATTCAAACAGCACTTTTGTGCTTTTTGCCAGCAGTTCTTCATGTGCGTCAAGCATTGCGCTGTTTATGACTTCAAGCCTATCAACTCCCGAGATGAGGCTGGTGTAACCGAAGTGAAATGGCTGGCTAGTTCGCGAGCGCTAATAGCGTTTCAAACGCTATTAGTCTTGGGGTGGTTGTTTCCCTTGCTCTGCATGGGTAACGCTGCTTTGAGGGTGGCTTTTGTCGTTGTGTTCCTGGTTTGAGCCCAGGGAGGAGCGAGGAGAGGGACAGAAGCTATACTGTTACACTGGCAATACTAAAGTGCCTATAAGAACATCCAATAGTCAAAGGTTAATGAAATAGTCCTATAATCCTATAATAAATATAACGAAAACTTCTTACCTGGGAATATTGAAGACTCATGTTAAAAGGAACCACCAGCTTTCATATGTTCTCATGTTCTGAGCAAGGAACTTCAGCTTTCTTACATAGCACATATTGCACTTTTACTTTCTTCTCCAACACTTTGTTTTTGCATTATTTAAACCAAATTGAACATGTTTCATTGTTTATTTGAGGCTAAATTGATTTTATTGATGTATTATACTAAGGTAAAATAAGTGTTAATTCAGTATTGTTGTAATTGTCATTATTACAAATAGGTAGTTTTTTTAAATCGGCCGATTGAATCAGTATCGGCTTTTTTGGTCCTCCAGTAATCTGTATCGGCATTGAAAAATCATAATAGGTCGGCCTCTAATTGAGTTGCACCCCTCTTAACCCTCAGAACATCCTCTATTCATTGGGGCATGGATTCTACACGGTGTCGAATGCGATCCATAGGCATGCTGGCCCATCTTGACTCCAATATATCCCACAGTTGTCAAGTTGGCTTGGTGTCTTTTGGGTGGTGGACCATTCTTGATACACACGGGAAAACTGTTGAGCATGAAAAACCCAGCAGCGTTGAAGTTCTTGACACAAACCGGTGCACCTGGCATGTACTACCATATCCCTTTCAAAGGCATTTAAATATTTTGTGCTGCCTAATTACCCTCTGAATGGCACACATACACAATCGTTGTCTCGAGGCTTAAAAATCATTTTTAAACCTATCTGGTATGAGTACCACCTCGACAACAGCCAGTGAAATTGCAGGGTGCCGAATTCAAAACACAAATCCAATAATTAAAATTCCTGAAACATACAAGTATTATACACAATTTTGAAGATCAACTTATTGTAAATCCAACCAGTGTCCGATTTCAAAAAGGCTTTACTGTGAAAGCACACCTTGCGATTATGTTAGCTCAGCACCAAGTCACAGAAAACCATACAGCCATTTTCCAGCCAAGGAGAGGGTTCACAAGTCAGAAATAGCGATTAAATGAATCACTAACCTTTGATCTTCATCAGATGGCACTCATAGGACTTCATGTTACACAATACATGTTTTGTTCGATAAAGTTCATATTGATATCCAAAAATTTCAGTTTACATTGGCGCGTTATGTAATACTCGTCATAAACGATACAAGTGTTAAGCATACGAATAAAGAAACTTCTCAATGCAACTGCTGTGTCAGATTTCAAAAAGGCTTTACTGCGAAAGCACAATTTGTGATTATGTTAGGTCAGCACGTAGCCATGGAAACCCATACAGCCATTTTCCAGCCAAGGAGAGCGCCACAAAAGTCAGAAATAGCATTAAACGTAATCACTTACCTTTGATCTTCATCTGGTGGTACTCCCAGGTCTCCATGTTAGATAATACATGTTCGATAATGTCCCTCTTTATGACAAAAAGCCTCCTTTTTGTTTGCGTGTTTTGTCCAGTAATCCGAATGCTCAAGGCATGTGCACTAAGTCCAGACAAAAAGTACAATAAAGGTTAGAAACATGCCAACCTTACGGTTGTTTTTGTCATAAATAATATTTAAACCGGACAAAAGCTTTGTCAATAGAAAAAGAGAAACAAGAAAGGTGAGTTCCCGATCAGGCGCATGGCTGATGTCTGGACATTTCCACTTGCCACATGTAGAAGAAGACATAGAGCTTGTGAACTGGGACCTAAGTCTTTGTATGGTGGATAGGCTTTCAATAGAAAAACAACCTTTCAAAATAATAGTACTTCCTGGTGGATATTCCTCAGGTTTTTGCCTGCCATATCAGTTTTGTTATACTCAGACATTATTTTAACAGTTTTGGAGACTTTAGAGTGTTTTCTATCCAAATCTACTAATTATATGCATATCCTATCTTCTGGGCCTGAGGCGGGTTAATATGAACTGAATTGGACACCACGAATTTGGTTTAACAAGCTACATCAATAAGGATCTGGCCTCCCAGCGCAGTGGTGAAGGGCATTTCTGCAGCGCCAGCTGTGGGACTCTGGTCAGTCTGTCGTGGAAAGTACAGGTGTCCTTAATGTTTTGTACACTTGGATGTGACCAGCTTTTTGCCTGTTTCACTAGGTCACTTTCTTTAGTGTCTTTACAGCGAAGGGAAAGGGTTGCCTCAGGGAGTCAGCGTGCAGCTTTTGTGCCTAGGTCACTTTCTTTAGTGTCTTTACAGGGAAACTCCACCAGTGGTGTGGTGGCTGCTTGGGCATTGTTCAGGGGCATGATGATTGGTGATATCTGTGCTTCAGCGTGTTGGTGTTCTGTTTTGAGGTTTTATTGCTTGGATGTAACTGTTCCCAGTGTGGCAGCGCACAGGTTGTGCATTTATCTGAGTTACCACAATTCCTTGTGGGTTTGGAACTTGGGCTGCTTTGGGGTGCAGCAGCACATAAAGCGCGCATAAGCAAGGTTACCACAGTTTCCTGTGGGTTTGAGCCTTGGCAGCACGCGAGTGAAAGGTTTTAGCCTCAGCTTGCCCTGGTTCTTTGACTATAGTCAATGCTATGCAGTGCGTGTGTGCTCTTTTACAAAGTCACGACAGGTGTTCTGTTTTTACTTGTACGCGTTCTGACATTTTCAGGCTTGCACAGTAAGTATTGTTCTTGGAACCTTTTTTGTTTCTATGGACTTGAGCTGCAGTGGCAGCGTGTCAGTATCCATAGCCAAATTACAGCAGGTTTTGGTTACCTATATGAGACTCTACAGTTCAGGCCTCATGAGGCTCTCTGACAGTTCAGGCTTCTCAGATAAGTATTAGGGGAAAAGGTTGTCTTCTGTAAACCCTTTTTGGTGCCTGTGGAACTTGTGTGTGCTTGGGCTGCTGAGGGCCTCCTAGTTTTTGGTACCCTCTGAGCAGGCTTGGGGTGTGATTCTAAGTCCCCATAGTATGTTATACTGAGTGACCGACTGGAAGGGAATATACAGTTGTGAAAATAACTACTGTTCCCTGAAGGAGGGACCGAGGTATAACATATCGGCATAGGAGTGGAACTGATTGCAGGTCCTAGTATTATAGCCAGGACGGCAGGGTTTCCGAGGGTGTGCTTTGCATTCATTGTGGTTTCTTCTTTTTTTCAGGTGAATGTGATTGGCCGTTGACTCTCCATACTATTTTATACCTCGTTCCCTCCTTCAGTGAACAGTAGTTATATTCATAGCTGTACATTTGTTAAACTTTCAAATCAATGTTTGTGGTTTGGCATACATTTTAAAGTTTAAAAAAAACAATAGTCAAAGCGTAATTCCATTACTGTGGTATTGCCCGGTATCTTTGGTTGCAGGGCTCCAAATGCATAAAATTACAGAAGGAAAGGACCTTAATTCATTGGAAAATAGTCTTGAAAAATGTAATTCATGCCCGATTGTAATGAATGAAATCTTTCAAGACTATATTCCAAACAGGGAGTGTTGAGTAGTGGTTTCCCAGATCTCTTCTCATAAGTGACTGCCTTAACCGGTTCCCCTACATGTTTCTATTATACTGGCCCAGTTATGTAACCATATTGCGGTTTTGAGGGGTGTAAATAGCCTGATGTACCCTGAACAATAGATCCTGTGGCACCACATGTTATACCAGTAAACAAGAAACACAGCATATTTCTGCTGTCCCCACCCACCCATCAAATATGCCTAGCTTTCAATTGAAAGAAATTGATTGTCAATTTGAAAGTGCCTTCAAGTTGGAAGCAGTAAAAAAATGTATTCCCACTGATTTATCTACCAGGCAATGCTGTATTTCATTATTGCAACAAGAAAATAACAGACATCTGTGATTTGAGGCTGCTTTCACACAGTTGTGCAATCTGGAAGACATTTGTAATATGTATTTTACCGTTGGTTTCCCTTTCCCCTCCGCAGTGGTGCTGACCAGTGGGGACGGCATCGCCTTGCCCCAGAAGGTGCTGTTCCCGGCCGAGCGGCTCAGCCTAAAGTGGAACCAGGTCAACCGCATCGGATCAGGTCTCCAGAACCTGGGCAATACCTGCTTCCTCAACTCGGCTCTGCAGTGTCTCACCTACACTGCTCCCCTCAGTAACTACATGCTGTCCCGGGAGCACTCTAAAACGTGTATGTAGATAATAGAACCAGGGGCTCTTTTGTTTATATTACATTTTCATAATGCAATGCAGGCGAAGGTTAGAAAGAGAAACATAAGTAATATTTAGACAAGAGCGGCTTCAAATTGATCAAAGTGTATGTTGATTCTTTGCTTAAAGGCCCAGTGCAGTCAAGTTTTTCCTGTGCTCTGTTTGAAAAGACTGCCTGAAATTTCAGCCTGTTTTGGTGTGATGTACTTTTGACCTGCCTAGTGACATAACCAGGTGGTAAATTAGTTAAAAGACCAATAAGAAAGAGTTCTAAACCTCTCTGCCAATAACAGCTAGTTTTCAGTTTCCCCTACGCACTAAGACCTCTCCCAGACAGACCTAGCAAAAATCTTGCTTGAGAAATCGCTTTTTGCTAAAACACGTTCTTTTTTTTAACCATTTTAATTGAAAACACAGTAAGATACTGCCTGCTTTAGACCTTTAATGCCTATTTACCCGATTGACCGCCTCTGTTGATGTTCAGGTCATGAGCCTGGATTCTGTATGATGTGCACCATGCAGAATCACATCACCCAGGTCTTTGCCAACTCTGGGAACGTCATCAAGCCCATCGGAGTCCTCAATGAGCTCAAACGTGAGTAGTATTTACTTTGGAATCAGAGGGGGAAAGACTTTCGCACAATGTGGATAGGAATTAGTCTTTGTGCAAACGTGTTGAAAGCCATTACAGCTAACCAACCTGTCAGCAAAAATTGTTTTCCATACAAAAATGGAAGGAGAGTTGAGACTGCATCACAGGTGTATAATTCTGGGAAACCTGGTCAGCAAAATTAGTTTTCCTCCTGAAAATAGAGTTGATTCTGTAATTTTTGGAGGGAAAACTGACAGTGTCAGTCTCATTTATTATGTTGCTTCTTCACCTGTCTATACCTCTGTCACACCTGTGCAGGGATTGCAAAGCATTTCCGTTTTGGTAGCCAAGAGGACGCCCATGAGTTCCTGCGGTACACAGTGGATGCTATGCAAAAGTCCTGCCTGCCCGGAAGCAAGTAGGTGTTACACTGAAACTCACATCTCATCTGACCCACATTCACATTTCACTTACAGCACAGAGTGAGACATGATTAATAAATCATGTTTCAGTGACCATCTCCCATACACTAGGGACCCTTAACTGTCTTTAGGAAGCCTTCCTCCTATGTAGAGTGGAGAGCTATTCTGCCCTCCATCAGGTTGCCTCTACTCTCTGGAATTACTTTTGCTCTCTTTCTTCTGTCTTCCTCCTCCAAAGGGCTAGGACAGTGTGTCCCAATGAGAAATTAAATTAAGGCTATCTTGATTTAAATGATCCTGTGTGTACACATAGCCAGCAATTTCCCTTGAAGCTATTGGGAGTCACTGATTGGCATCTTTAATGGTTTGATGTTTCCTTTTTCAACAGATTGGACAGGCAAACACAGGCAACCAGTTTCATCCATCAAGTCTTTGGAGGGTATCTAAGGTCCAGAGGTAGGCTTATTAGTGCTAGCTTGAAAAAATATATATGTAAATGGTACCAGTCAAAAGTCTGGACACACCTACTCATTCAAGTATTTTTCTTTATTTTTACTCTTTTCTACATTGTAGAATAATAGTGAAGACATCAAAACTATGAAATAACACATGAAATCATGAAGTAACCAAAAAAGTCCAAATGTATTTTATACTTGAGATTCTTCAAAGTTGCCACCCTTTACCTTGATGATAGCTTTGCACACTATTGGCATTCTCTCAACAAGCTTCATGAGGTAGTCACCTGGAATGCATTTCAATTAACAGGTGTGCCTTGTTGAAAGTTAATTTGTGGAATTTCTTTCCTTAATGTGTTTGAACCAATCAGTTATGTTGTGACAAGGTAGGGGTTGTATACAGAAGATGGCCCTATTTGGTAAAATACCAAGTCCATATTATGGCAAGAACAGCTTAAATAAGCAAAGAGAAACCACAGTCCATCATTGACTGACCTTCATGTCTTAAAGTAATGTTAAACATTTCAAGAAATGTTTAAGTTTCTTCAAGTGAAATCACAAACACCATCAATCATTATGATGAAACTGGCTCTCATGAGGTCCGCCACACAAAAGGAAGACCCAGTTACCTCTGCTGCAGAGGACAAGTTCATTTTCGTTACCAGCCTCAGAAGTCAAATATAAAATATTTTTTTATTTGTTTAACACTCTTTTTTTTTGGTTACTACATGATTCTATATGTGTTATTTCATAGTTTTGATGTCTTCATTATTATTCTACAATGTAGGAAATAGTCAAAATAAAGAAAACCCCTTGAATGAGTAGTTGTGTCCAAACTTTTGACTGGGACTTTGTGTATGTGATATATATGATGCAGATACAAGCATTGCTTGCTCTTTGCGGTATTAGACCAGGTATCTGTAAAGAAACTTTATAAAATACATTGTATTGATATACTTTCTCTGTGTGTGCTGCGGGACACTACTAGAACTTTTTGAAGAGGCAATTATGATTAGATGACTGTCATAGTTGTTAATAGGTACGATATTATCTAATTGTCTATGCTGTCTTTTTACAGTAAAATGTTTAAACTGCAAAGCAGTCTCTGACACGTTTGACCCTTATTTGGATGTCGCTTTGGAAATCAAGGTAACAGTGAAAGTACCTTTTTCATGGTGTACAGTGAGGAAACCTGTCAAACCTCTTTCTAAGAATACATCATTGACACGTGTCACCCGTGTTACCTTTCAGACTGCTCCCAGTATCACCAAAGCACTGGAGCAGTTTGTTAAGCCTGAGCAGCTAGATGGAGAGAATGCCTACAAATGCACTAAGTGAGTATATCTGTATTCATTTATTGTTAGTCTCTGCATAGTGCTGCCTAAACCAGTGTTATTGCAACCTTGTGAACTGTGTTTTTAGTTTCATTGGTTTGTATAACCGTTCCAACTGTGTGTGCAGGTGTAAGAAGATGGTTCCAGCCTCTAAGAGATTCACCATCCACCGCAGCTCCAATGTGCTCACCATCTCACTGAAGCGCTTCGCCAACTACAACGGGGGCAAGATCGCGAAGGTAAGTTCAGAGTACGTTATTAGTAACAGAAACATTAACATGGACCACTTCTTTTAAGAACTGTTTTACCGGTCACATTTTTACTGAAATCTTTAATTGGGGAGATATCATCTCACATGGCCTTGCTCTCTCTCCCCTAGGACGTGAGGTATCCTGAGTGCCTGGACCTGCGTCCCTTCATGTCTCAGTCCCACGGGGAGCCCCAGGTCTATGTGCTCTACGCTGTCCTGGTGCACTCTGGCTTCAGCTGCCACGCTGGACACTACTACTGCTACGTCAAGGTAAGCCCCAACATAGACGCAAAACCACTGTTAAGACTGCTCCTAAACACACTCCAATCAATCAATGAGACAGACTGCTTACAACCTCCAAGCGAATAAGCCTTTTACGACTTCTATGTCAGCCTGATGTATTTGATTACATATGTCTTCTACAGGGGGTTATGGTTACTATGGTGTCCGTGTGACGTACTGTATGTTTGTGGGATGCATGTCTATAATTTCTCTCCTTCTCCCCCCACTTTCTCTCAGGCTAGCAACGGCCAGTGGCACCAGATGAATGACTCCTCTGTATCAGTCAGTGACATCAGATCAGTCCTCAACCAGCAGGCATACGTCCTCTTCTATATCAGGTGAGTAGCTAGCTCCCATTCACCTTTTGTTTGAATGATGAAAAATATATCTGAGCGTTGAAGCATTACGTGTGTTTCTAAAATGAAGTCTGCTTGACGATGCAATAGTCCTGTGCAGGATTTCCCTTTTAGTGGATGTTTCTCATCTGTGATGGGTGCTGCCTGTTCTTGCCACCAGGTCACCTGATCTGAAGAACGGAGGGGACTACAACCACATGAGTCAGCCCCCTGGACAGTCGTCCCCCCGCCCCATCCTCACACCCCGGGTCAACATTGGGCCACGACACACCAACACTTGCTTCATAGGACCACAGCTGCCCCCACACATGGCCAAGGTACAGCCTCAACACACACTAGCCTCTGCACAATCTTCTGTTCAAAAGCAACGTGTAATAACTGTCCTTTTTTTCCCCCAGAACACCTTTCACAATGGGAACGGCTCCCTAAGGGACTTCCCCTCTGGCTCTAAGCCCAGCAGTGGGAGCAGCAGCATGGGCAAGACTAGCTATGGCCTGCTCTCCTCTTCTTCCTCTTCCTCTCATTCTCTAAGCTGTCCTACAGGTATCCCTGACACTGCCAAGCGCCAGAAGCTCTCCTTCTTCATCGGTCAGGGCAAACAGATCCGCCCCTCCTCATCATCCTCCTCTTATGCCCAGCCGTCCTCCTGTTCTTCGTCACAGACTACCTCCGACATGTCCGTGCCGCGGGCTCCTTGCATAAACGGTACACCCTCCGTTAACGGAAACGGTCATGGAGCCTCATTCCTGGTGCCGTATGGCCAGGAGTCATCGGAGGAGTCTGACCAGGAGGGAGGCAGTGGTCTGGAGAACGGCACAACCAAGCCTCACGTTAACGGGAGGAAGGGAGGGCCCGTCCCCAGAGTCCTGGCCCTCAAGCCCAACGGCATCATTAACGGCCAGGCCACCATGCACCATAACGGGTCTGGGACAAATGGCTCCTCCAAACTCAGCCAGATCGGACATCAGAATGGACACCACAAAGTTAATGGCATCAAACACCCGGAGAAGGTACTTCAGTCGAGACACGCACACATATTTAAATACTTTACTTGAATCCACACATCACATTACATTTGCAGAATCTTCACACACACAAGCAGCTGTGTATTATCTGTGTTGTTGTTGTGCAGGTCAACGGTCATGTACTGTCTCCTGGGTTGGGTCCCAGCATTTCTAATGGGGTGGAGTCTCACCCTAGTGGCCCAAGGTGAGTGTATCGCCTCGTGTACACCGGTTGCATCAAACTGTTCCGGCAGAAGTCTGTTTATTTGATTGTGAGGCTGCGACTCCTCTGCCGGACTAGGTTGAGTGCGTGGCACTGCGTGCAGTGTGCCTCATGCGTTGGTTTGCCGTGCAATGTGTAGCATGATACTTTTTGTTGTGATGCAGTGCATGGATTGTGAAGACTACGTGAGATGTACCATACAGCAATAACCTGTGTGCACGCAGCATTAATTGTTTTACCTATTTTGTTTTATCAGATTCTCTCATGATCATTTTGATGTACAGTAATTGATATATTTTTCTACAGCAAAGAGGTGTATCGTGCCATCCCCAGCCAGGACAGCCCGTCTCAGAGCCTTCACAGTGCCGACAGAGATAGCCACCTCTCCCCAACCCCAGAGAAAAGGACAACAACTCACTCTGACCCCCTCCCTCACCACCCACCATCAACCACTGCTAACCCGCCATCCTCATTGGCAGATGTTGGCGCTAAGCCACCTACTGACACCATGAGGGAATCCAGCTCCACCTCCAACCCTGGGGCCTTACCCCTCCAGCCCACCCCCCACTCCCTCAGAACCCTAGTCTCTCCAGCCTTCTCCCAGCCCCTCTCTGGACCAGGCCTGGGGACCACAGAAGGCCTCGGCGCACCACACAGCAGATCTGGGGAGGATGTCAGGGAGACTGAGAACAGCCCAGCAGCAGGACTGGATGGACGGCTGGACGGCAAGCCCAGCTCCAGAGAGGGAAGAGACCGGATGTATTCTTCAGATAATTCTTCTGATAAGGGGAGAGACCGACTATATTCTTCGGACCGCGATAAGGATGGAGACCGGCTGTACTCTTCTGACCGGGATAAAGACGGAGAAAGGAATGGGTACCACCGTGACATGAGCCGTGAACGCAACTGGGACCGTGACTCAGACCGCTATCGACACCGGCGGGACCACAGAGATCGAGAACACCACCGAGACCGAGAACACCACCGGTCGTACCGTGATCGCTCGGCCAGCCGGGACAGACACTGGGAGTCAGAGCGTCGCTGGGAGAGGAACGCCTACCACCCCAGGGACAGGGACCGCTGCCACCACCACTACCACAGACCCAGAGAGAACAGGGAGAGGGACAGGAGGGAGCACAGCCTCCCCCACAGAGAGGAGCCTCACGGACGCTCCAGGTGGAGGGGGGAGAGGGGTGAACGTAAGGACAGGGGTGATGGTAAGAGGGGTTACTACCCTTCACAGGAGGAGACCCCCCTGCCCACCCCACTAAGCTCCAACACCAAACCCAGTCAGCCCCCCACTAGCCCAGACCTCTCCCCAGCCAGACCAGCTCTGGAGAAACGACCCGATCCTCTGAGAGAGGACAGCGTTGAGGAACGTCGGGCCAAGAAACACAAGAAGAGCAAGAAGAAGAAGTCCAAGGACAAAGCTAGGCGTCGAGAGAATGGGTAAGGCAGTCATATTTTTTTTCTATGTGTATTTTATTACCTCCACAGTAATAGATAAGGTGCCAGAGAAATTCATTCAGTTACTTTAACCCTGACCTGCGTGTTCTTTCTTCAAGGACCTCTGATGTGGATTCCTCTGACAGGGCTGCCGATGGCAGCAGGTCCTCCAAACACAAGAAGAAGAAGAAGAAGAAGAGGAGGCACGACACTGACATGGAGGACGAGAAGTCCCGCTCTACCCAGAGTTCCGAGGGGCACCGTGACCCCAACGCCCCCCGGGAGAGTCGCAGGGCGAGCAGCAGTGACGGGGAGAGGGCGAGCAGGAAGCGACGTTACCAGGACGATGATGGCTCTGACAATAGCTACCCCGAGAAACACCATCGCTCCGATGACGAGGACAACAAAGACCGCTTCTTCTCTCGCAATATATCGCCAACAGCCACCTCTCACAACGCATCGCACCACCACCTCAATGGGCACACAGGTAAGAAATGAGCTGATTTTAGAAACCATACAATGGTTTTGATATATCTGGTCCACTAGTATTTTTCAGTTTAACTGTTCAATAATCTTGACCGCAATATGTTTTTTCTCTTGTAGGTAATGGCTTCAGTCGACCCAATGGAAACTCCCACGGATGTTCTACCAATGGACTGTACAATGAATGACATTAGATTTTCTCTGTTTGACCAGAGAAACAGAACAATGTAAGTGTCTTACTTTTACGTCGGTCTTACTCAGAGAATCTCTATGCTTGACTGTGTGCTTATGTGTGGAAACAGTAGCCAGTTTCTTGTCTTCTTGATTGTCCAGATACTGTAATGGGTCTGTATGCAAACGTAACACATCTCTCTCCCATTGCAGACTTGGAATACTGTAAAAATCAACCTTTATGGAAAAGTGAAATGCAACAGGAATGTCATCCCGAATATTTGAACGTGGTGCTGAATTACTGGGAATATACTGTATTTTTACCACACAAATGTTTTAAAGATTCTACCAGATTCTTTTTTTTTTAAAGTTTTTTTTCTTTTCTAATTCATTCGGTAGACACTTGTCACTCAATGGACATTTATGAAAAATAATTAATATATATACACGTTGTAAACAAAAAAGAAGCCTGGAGCTTGATCATCTCAACTGCTGCTTAGTGGAAGACTCAGGATTTGTTAAAATGAGACTTTTTCCTCCTCAGTGAAGTGACCACTTGGTTAAATAATCGAACAACTATTGTTGTTGCCTAGGAGATGACCTGTTTGATATGACTTCAGTTGGCTGCAAGTTTGTCACCATTATCCACATATCTGTATAGCTGGAGTTGTTGGTAAAAAAAAAAGATTAAAAGAAAATGGAGGGAAACGTTATGAAGGAGTGAGGACCGTGTGGAAGAGAATGATCTGGCGGTGGTGACTACGTGTGCACTTACCACCATCTACTCCAATAGACATAAGGACATTGCCAGCTCTTTGTTGCTTTCAATTACTTTTTTAAATTCTCTTAAGCCTACAATTCTTTCTCTCAACACGTCACTGGAGAAGATTCCCTCCCTCTGCATCCCTCTCTTCACTCGCTTTCACTGAGATATAATTTCTATCCTTAACTCATTCAAGGATTTAAAAATCATAATAATAATCATGTTATCTTATGGCTGTGGACCTGTTTTTTTTTATTTTTTTTATTGCATCCAAAAGAATACTGTGAATTTAATTTTGAACTGTACTATCAGTTATTTTTTTATACATTAAAACAGTCCTGTATCAGGAATACCAATGTAGAATTTCTTTTTTTGTTTTAGAATTCCCACAACATAATTTAGACTGTGTTCTATGGACATAAGTCAGTAGAATGGTATGATGATCTGCTTTTGGTCTGTTTGGATGGCTTTGTTTTCTACCTTAAAAAAAAAGACCAAAACATGTAAATGGTTGTTAATACATTTCTAGTTCTACAATAGCATGTCAAATTTATACATTGTACAAGGTATATAAAACGCCTTAATACATTTAATGTCATTATTATTATTATTTTTTTGAGTGAATGCTGTTGATTGATTGGGGATGTACACACAGATGGTGAAAAGTTTCTGCCATTTTATTGGAAGGAGTAATTTGTCTGACTTTTGGTAAAAAAGATTGCATGAGTGATTGTTTAATTGGTTGCTTGGATAGACTGAAACACTTTGGATTTAGGGCTAACAGTGGTTAGGTAATTTTTCATATTGTTTCCAGGTTACACAATGATAGTGTGGGAGTTCAAAACAGGACCGGTGTACTAATGTCCACATACAATAGACCGTGTGGAAGCTATAACCTAAAGAATAGATGGCTGGGTAGGTATCAGACTGGTCAGTTAAACAGGAGAAGATCTGGTATTTTTACTCAAAATTCTCAACATTAAGGCTGCTGTAACATTCTGAGATTCTCTTGGAACTTTACAAAAGTTTTGTAAAAGCTCATCTGTCTCACAATGGGGCGATTTAGATCCAAACCTGATCTATTCAAACTTTTTGCTGAAGTGTTACACTTGGCACTCTAGAAATTGAGGTCATTTCCAATTGAGCTGACATATGCAGCGTTTACCGTGAATGCAGTCTCTGCTTACGCGGGAACATTGAAATGTATTGGCAATCACGCTGTAACGCTGACTTCTACGATACAGAGTGAATAGAGCCATTCGTTTTCACCTTGACACCTTCCAATGTAAAAACCAGCTGGCTTGGCTGCTACATTTATCTGTTTCTTTTAGAAATATGAGAAGTTGTTTTCTTCATTTGCTCTGTGGAGTTGGAGTTGAGGGTTTCTTCCACTGCAGTATGTAATCTGTAATGCTCATTGCTCAACTTTGAAATGTGAACAAACGGGTGTAGGCTAGCCATAACCTTTTACATGCTACAGCAACAAACTATGTACAGTACATATAATGTCAAGGGGAATACACTTTTGTAATTAGAAAATAAATATGAAAAGCAAATGTACAGCAGTGGACTTTGAATCAATACATAAACTAGCTTTGAATAACTGTCACACAAACTTGACAATATGTATTATTAATACAGTATATTATAGCTCTGCAGGAATTCACATTTGACCTTACATAGACCATAGTGATATCTAATATAAACTGGCAACAACTGGGTATGGCATTATAAAAAAAAAAGGAAAGAAAACAAATTCTTATTGTACACTACTTGTATCAGTTGTTTTGCAGGTGAAAATCTGACCCGTTGATTCCTAAACGTTTGAGGTTCTTCTGACATTGAAATCATACTCTATTCACCCACTAGAGGACAATGTGGAGCTAGCCAAGCTGTCCATGTTTCTTCGAGCCTGCTTCGATGGTTGGGGAAAGCGCCGTCTGTATGGGGACATTGGGGAGGCCCCACACAGCCTCATACATACTGCTCAGACCATTGTCCTTTTCACAATACAGTACATTCACACATACAATTTATAGTTGTGTGCATTGCATTCACACATGCATCTGAAAATGAACTTATAACCAAAATGTCAAGTGCCCTTCCCGACTTGTCCTTTATCCGTACTGATGAAGTGTAGACAGGTTGCATCCGAAGTCAAATCCCCACTAAATCTGGATCCCCTTGTCTGCTGTGGCCATGTCTCCTGTCTCCTGGAGGTCCATGCTGGTGTCACTGATGATAGGGTGGGTGTGGTCAGGTTCTCCTCACTTCTTATTGGCTATCCTCCGCTTCCTGGTGGCTAGCATGTCATAGAAGGGATCCCTGCTGATGCTTGCTCTGTAGAGAGAGATGGATTGGTTATGAAAAATAAACAATGGTTGTGTATTACAGTAGCCTGTGTAGGCCTTTTGTGAGCAGGTCTGGGAATAGTTTCCCCATCTTTACTATATTCGGTATCGGCACAGTTCACATTCTAACCTACACTGTCGACCAAGGAAAACATTGCAATTGGTTTCATGTTTTTCAGCCTCTGAAGGAATACCTCTCTATCAACATAGATGTAACACAATAAAGCTGTCTCAACAAGCTTGTTCTTCGGTACATTACTGCAGGCTATTATACACCCCCATATTCCCTTGAAGACTGCAGAGGGAAAAGCCATAGCGGTCCATTAAATTACTGAGAAAAGCCTTGCGTCCGGTCTGAGTTGGTTGTTGTTTTCTCTCTTCACACACAAACCCCAACGGGACAGTAATAGGGTTGAGTAATTCACTGCTTTCCCGGCAGTAGGAACACAGGACATGCTGAAATGGCCATTCTGTGTATGTGTGTCATGCGAACCACAGAGGAGACTACCTAAAGCTGAGTCAGGGTACAGAGTGTGAGGGAAAGCAACCCTGTCCTGTTCTGCACACAGTCTGTCACCCTGTCCCACAGTCTCACATCTACACATAGAAGAGTTCTATAAACCTGATCTACAGCTGTGATTTCATACAGGGCTGGTATGCACTAGGAAAGGAACTGGTTTCCCACTGTAAACTCCCTGTCCAACACCCTATCTAAGGTATTCATTGCAGAACTGAAGTTGACATGTCTCCCTGTCAAATCTCCTTAACTGTGTATGGCATCCACGTCTTCCAAACAAGCTTGGCAGTAAGGTTGTGGAACCCGTAGAAAAATCTATTTTGTTGATTCTAATGGAAACCCAGCTGTCAATTGCAAATGGTGTTTCTATATCATCATGCCTGATGAGAGTATCATATAATATGATTTCTGCCTCAGATATTGATCATTGGAAAGCTCAGCTGAGAGGAGCTATGATCAATCACCCTCTGGGTCCATTTTAACAGAGCATCTTACTCCTTAACAAGACAGCATTTGTGTATGATAAATAGTTTGGATTTGGCAAAAACACTAAGAGGAAAGAATTGAGGCAGAGTGCCAGAGAAAGAGAGTGTAATGCGTGTCTTCTAGCTCTCCTGTCTATAGGCTAATCTAGAGGGCTTTATCAACTGGAAACCTATTTAACCTCCAGAGAGCAGTCTTATCTACCGCACACTGTGAGAAAGTTAGCCTCTCAGCCATATGTGTTAGTGAGTCACACAGTTACATCAAAAAGTTCACACATGGGAAGAAACACATGGTCATAGTGCTATTTGTGTAAAGACCAATGTATCTTCAAAGAAGCGTCGGTGAATACTGGTGTAATCCTAGCTTTGTCATCACTTCCACATCACGGACAAACTGAATTGGTCCACCCACACAGACAGCGTTGTGAAGAAGGCACAGCAGCGCCTCTTCAACCTCAGGAGGCTGAAGAAATTTGGCTTGTCACCAAAATCACTCACAAACTTCTACAGATCATCCTGTCGGGCTGTATCACCGCCTGGTACGGCAACTGCTCCGCCCACAACCGTAAGGCTCTCCAGACGGTAGTGAGGTCTGCACAACGCATCACCGGGGGCAAACTACCTGCCCTCCAGGACAACTACACCACCCGATGTCACAGGAAGGCCAAAAAGATCAAGGACAACAACCACCCGAGCCACTGACTGTTCACCCCGCTATCATCCAGAAGGCGAGGTCAGTACAGGTGCATCAAAGCAGGGACCGAGAGACTGAAAAACAGCTTCTATCTCAAGGCCATCAGACTGTTAAACAGCCACCACTAACATTGAGTGGCTGCTGCCAACATACTGACTCAACTCCAGACACTTTAATAATGTAAATTTATGTAAAAATGTATCACTAGCCACCTTAAACAATGCCACTTAATATAATGTTTACATACCCTACATTACTCATCTCATATGTATATGTATATACTGTACTCATTTAAACTTCTGCATCTTGCTGCATCTTGCCATCTTTATGTAATACATTTTTTCCCACCTATATTTAACCAGGTAGGCTAGTTGAGAACAAGTTCTCATTTGTAACTGCGACCTGGCCAAGATAAAGCCTAGCAATTCGACATACAACAACACAGAGTTACACATGGAATAAACAAAACATACAGTCAATAATACAGTAGAACAAAAGAATACAAAATGTCTATATACAGTGAGTGCAAATGAGGTAAGTTAAGGAAATAAATGGGCCATGGTGGCGAAGTAATTACAATATAGCAATTAAACACTGGAATGGTAGATCGGCAGAAGATGAATGTGCAGGTAGAGATACTGGGGTGCAAAGGAGCAAAATAAATAAATAAATACCAGTATGGGGATGAGGTAGGTAGATAGATGGGCTGTTTGCAGATAGGCTAAGTACAGGTGCAGTGATCTGTAAACTGCTCTGGCAGCTGGTGCTTAAAGCTAGTGAGGGAGATGTGAGTCTCCAGCTTCAGAGATTTTTGCAATTTGTTCCAGTCATGGGCAGCAGAGAACTGGAAGGAAAGACGACCAAAGGAGGAATTGGCTTTGGGGGTGACCAGTGAGATATACCTGCTGGAGAGTGTGCTACGAGTCGGTGATGCTATGGTGACCAGAGAACTAAGATAAGGCGGGGCTTTACCTAGCAGAGACTTGTAGATAACCTGTAGCCAGTGGGTTTGGCGACGAGTATGAAGCGAGGGCCAACCAACGTGAGGTCGCAATGGTGGGTAGTGTATGGGGCTTTGGTGACAAAACGGATTGCACTGTGATAGACTGCATCCAGTTTGTTGAGTAGAGTGTTGGAGGCTATTTTATAGATGACATCACCGAAGTCGAGGATCGGTAGGATGGTCAGTTTTACGAGGGTATGTTTGGCAGCATGAGTGAAGGATGCTTTGTTGCGATATAGTAAGCCAATTCTAGATTTAATTTTGGATTGGAGATGCTTAATGTGAGTCTGGAAGGAGAGTTTACAGTCTAACCAGACACCCAGGTATTTGTAGTTGTCCACGTATTCTAAGTCAGAGCCGTCCAGAGTAGTGACAGTGGACGGGCGAGCATGTGCAGGCAGCGATCGATTGAAAAGCATGCATTTAGTTTTACTTGCATTTAAGAGCAGTTGGAGGCCACGGAAGGAGAGTTGTATGGCATTGAAGCTCATCTGGAGGTTAGTTAACACAGTGTCCAAAGAAGGGACAGAAGTATACAGAATGGTGTCGTCTGCGTAGAGGTGGATCAGAGAATCACCAGCAGCAAGAGCAACCTCATTGATGTATACAGAAAAGAGAGTTGGCCCGAGAATTGAACCCTGTGGCACACCCATAGAGACTGTCAGAGGTCCAGACAACAGGCCCTCTGATTTGACACACTGAACTCTATCAGACAAGCAGTTGGTAAACCAGGCGAGGCAATCATTTGAGAAACCAAGGCTGTCGAGTCTGCCAATAAGAATGTTGTGATTGACAGAGTCGAAAGCCTTGGCCAGGTCTATGAATACGGCTGCCCAGTAATGTCTCTTATCGATGGCGGTTATGATGTCATTTAGAACCTTGACCGTAGCTGAGGTGCACCCATGACCAGCTCGGAAACCAGATTGCATAGCGGAGACGGTATGGTGGGATTCGAAATGATCAGTAATCTGTTTGTTAACTTGGCATTCGAAGACCTTAGAAAGACAGGGTAGGATAGATATAGGTCTGTAGCAGTTTGGGTCTAGAGTGTCACCCCCTTTGAAGAGGGGGATGACCGCGGCAGCTTTCCAATCTTTGGGAATCTCAGACGATACGAAAGAGAGGTTGAACAGGCTAGTAATAGGGGTTGCAACAATTTCGGCAGATCATTTTAGATAGAGAGGGTCCAGATTGTCTAGCCCGGCTGATTTGTAGCGGTCCAGATTTTGCAGCTCTTTCAGAACATCGGCTATCTGGATTTGGTTAAAGGAGAAATGGTGGGGGCTTTGGCGGGTTGCTATGGAGAGTGCCGGGCAGTTGACCGGGGTAGGGATAGCCATGTGGAAAGCATGGCCAGCCGTAGAGAAATGCTTATTGAAATTCTCAATTATAGTGGATTTATCGGTGGTGACAATGTTTCCTAGCCTCAGAGCAGTGTGTAGCTGGGAGGAGGTGCTCTTATTCTCCATGGACTTTACAGTGTCCCAGAACTTTTTTGAGTTAGTACTACAGGATGCAAATTTTTGTTTGAAACAGCTTGCCTTAGCTTTTCTAACTGCCTGTGTATATTTGTTCCTAACTTCCCTGAAAAGCTGCATATCACGGGGGCTATTCGATGCTAATGCAGAATGCCACAGGATGTTTTTGTGCTGGTCAAGGGCAGACAGGTCTGGCGTGAACCAAGGACTATATCTATTCCTAGTTCTACATTTTTTGAGAGGGGCATGCTTATTTAAGATGGTGAGGAAGGCACTTTTAAAGAATAGCCAGGCATCATCTACTGACGGGATCAGGTCAATGTCATTCCAGGACACCCCGGCCAGGTCGATTAGAAAGGCCTGCTCGCAGAATTGTTTCAGGGAGCGTTTCCCAGTGATGAGGAGTGGTCGTTTGGTCGCAGACCCATTAAGGATGCAGGCAATGAGGCAGTGATCGCTGAGATCTCGAATGAAAACAGCAGAGGTGTATTTGGAGGGCGAATTAGTTAGGATAACATCTATGAGGGTGCCTGTGTTTACTGATTTGGGGTTGTACCTGGTAGGTTCATTGATAATTTGTGTGAGATTGAGGCCATCAAGCTTAGTTTGTAGGATGGCCGGGGTGTTAAGCATGTCCCAGTTTAGGTCACCTAGTAGCATGAGCTCAGAAGATAGATGGCGGGCAATCAGTTCACATATAGTATCGAGGGCACAGCTGGGGGCAGAGGGAGGTCTATAGCAAGTGGTAACAGTGAGAGACTTGTTTCTGGAAAGGTGAATTTTTAGAAGTAGAAGCTCAAATTGTTTGGGTACAGACTTAGAAAGTAATACAGAACTCTGCAGGCTATCTTTGCAGTAGATTGCAAAACTGCCCCCTTTGGCAGTTCTATCTTGGCGGAAAACATTATAGTTAGCAATGGAGATTTCAGGGTTTTTGGTGGTTTTCCTAAGCCAGGATTCAGACACGGCTAAGACATCTGGGTTGGCAGAGTGTGCTAAAGCAGTGTATCACTAGCCACTTTAAACTATGCCACTTTATGTTTATATACCCTACATTACTCATCTCATGTGTATATACTGTACTCGATACCATCTACTGCATCTTGCCTATGCCGTTCTGTACCATCACTCATTCATATATCTTTATGTACATATTCTTTATCCCTTTACACTTGTGTGTATAAGGTAGTAGTTGTGGAATTGTTAGGTTAGATTACTCATTGGTTATTACTGCATTGTCGGAACTAGAAGCACAAGCATTTCGCTACCCTCGCATTAACATATGCTAACCATGTGTATGTGACAAATAACATTTGATTTGATTTTGAATCATGGTGAGTTGCGAACCACTGGTGTCTCGTAGCAGACTCTTGGTTGTGTTTACATGGTGGGCAAAAACCTTAGGTGGGTTACAGCGAAAACGTACTTGATGGATTTGATCCACTCCTCCTTCTCCTCTGTGGTGGGCGCTGAAATCCTGTACACTGTGTGGTTGCCCTCGACGACCCGGCCATCCGCCTCAGTCTTACACGCCTTGATCAATGAACCCTTGTGATTGGGGTTGTAGAGCTCGAAACAGTTCTGATTGGACAACAGGGTTAGAGAGAGAGGGAGATAAATAATTAGCTAGGGTGAATATTCAAGTGGAAAGTACACAGAGACTAAGTATCCAGTTCATTTCATTAGCCCATTCTCATGCATTGTTTTCTTTCCATATTTTGTGGAACTTACCGGCTTCCTGGGCTCGTCCACCTCTCTTATGCTAAGGTTCTCTAGAGGAATGATCCCACGAGGTTCCTTGTCCTGGAGACAACGCAAAGAACACATTCAATACATGATTTAATATATAAACACACTGCATATAGTTATATGCCAATTGATTTATGCAGCTGCCCTTACATAAATGAATTTGTTGTGGCAAACTTCCTGCAAGTTTTGGCAAAAACTACATAGTGTGCCACAACTGTTTACCAGAAGCCTGTTTTTTGGTAAGGGTGTTTCAAAAACTACAAGTAGGTTTTATATACACATAAGGGTGTATAAATCAGTCATACTCAATACAGGAAAACTAAGTAACTTCTTAACTGTACATGGTCTGTATCCTACACACATTACAACTGTACTATACTGTTATTGTTCACACTGAGGTCACACAGAGTGGTGTACCTAGGGGAGAAGTAACACAATCCTACAGTGGATTTCTATTGTGTCTGGGAGGCTCTGCAGGATGGGAGTCTGGGGGTAGTCTGGAAGCTGAGGAGACCTTGAAGAACAGAGCAGAACAGCCCCCCTGTCGTCCACAGTCTTTCTCTTAATGAGAGAACACAGCAGGGATGGGATGCCCGGGGACTGGACTGGACTGGGCTGGGTGCTCAGTGCTCAGTGCTGGGGGGTGGGCTCTAAGCAGTGTGTATGGGTGTGCTGGTTTGTGCCTATGTGTGTCAGCGTGTGTAGGGTAATGGGGGAGGGGTCTGGGCTAGGCCAGATGTGCAGCAGACCGCCCAGATGTTTTCCATGCATCGTGTTAATTGCTGGCCCGGGGTGCATTTAGGTCAAAGGGCCGGGCTGCATCTGCTACAGACTGGCTGTGGCTGACTGGCTACAAATGACATACAATAGCCACTCTCTCTGACTGTCTGCCTATGATTTCTCTCTCTCTCTCTCATTGACAAAACCACACGCTAACTTACCGTTGTGTATTCAAAATAGTACAGGCAGTTGTCAGTCAGAATGAACCACCGTCTCTTCCAGGTCTTCACTCTTCCACCTGTAGAGAAACATACCAGACATGTTGAGTAACAACATAGTAACATCATCACAGAGAGAGAGAAGAGCAAATGGCCAAGCCATGCGGAGAGGGAGTGTTGTAGGCTACACAGCCAATGAGATGATACTGCTAGTATTGCAGATAGAAATGTCATGTTAAGAGCTGACATGATTCCCTATATTCTACATACGCAATACATTTCTATCTGAATGTTCTGTAATGTTACACCCGCCTGAATAGACCCCAGGGCTATGTGTGTATGCTACATTAATCACTTGGGCCTTTACAATACTATAGAAAAGCAACTACAAGGGTGTAAGATGGAGGCTGCTTAGTGTCAACGTTGAAGCAACCAGCACAGCCTTTCTCTCAGACACATTTCAATGCAAACTACAAAAGCAGTTATGCATATTTCCATTGAGACTCAATGTTGAGACAGACAGACTAGCCTATAGCCCAGCCCTCAGTCCTTAGGAGGAGTACCCTACCCCTACCCTATCCTAGCCCTCCTACCCCCCAACCTACCCAGAAACCTTCCCTCCAACCCTACCCCTCCACGTGCCACATCTGGTTCTGATCAGCAGTCTGCCCATTAAGCTGATTCAATCAGTGGTCCAATATTCCCCCCCAGCCTCCCCTCCCGGTCCCCAGAGGGCCCTACGCAATGTGCCGTATTGCTTGTGAAAACAGTCAAAATGTGTGTTCAATTTGGGTGAGAATCCTAGAAACGCAGCCTTTCACGTGTGACGCATTGCGTTGGCTCAGCCGGAGCTGGGGAGCATGGTTCATTGGTCAGGGATGGCTAGGCATGTGACAGTATACCCAACCCACTACATAATAAAGACATTTGCCTCTCAAATTAAGTGACACATCTTAATGTATTTAATTATTTTATAGATATAAAGTGAAAAGATACAGAGGGACAATTACTCATTCCGCATTTCTGTAAACTAACCAATGTAAACATGTTCAAGTGTTTGACATAATGAGTATACTTCAAGTACTAACAATTCAAAATGGGGATTTTGGGCCTATTTCTAGAAGCATTTATCAGTCTCAACTCAGCTGTTTTCCATTGGCCGAATCGCTCTCTCTGTACCGTGAAGGCAGCCAAAGCCAGTCTGTCTGTCCAACCGACCAGGAAGTGTGAAGAACAGAATGAGTAACAAGATACAATTCTCAGACATTGCATTTTTTTCAAGAAGAATATCTCCTCACAATTTGGAGTTAAGGTTAACCCTTCTCTCCTTGAGTCAAGTCTCAATCAGTAGATAAATCCAGACATATAATTCTCTACAGTTGTACAGATAAGGATTATTTCATGCAAAATGATGCAAGCAGTCAATAATCCAGGTAATTATAAGTAATGATAATACATTGTACAACACTGAATGTACAAAACATTAGGAACACCTTCCTAATATTGAGTTCCAACCCCTTTGGCCCTCAGAACAGTCTGAATTTGTCTGGGCATGAAACTACAAGGTGTCAAAAACTTTCCACATGGATGCTGGCCCATGTTGACTCCAATGCTTCCCACAATTGTATCAAGTTGGTTGGATGTCCTTTGGGTGGTGGACCATTCTTGATACACACGGAAAACTGTTGAGCAGGAAAAACACAGCAGCGTTGCAGTTCTTGACACAGACCGGTCTGCCTGGCACCTACTACCATACCCCGTTCAAAGGCACTTAAACATTTTGTCTTACCCACTCACCCTCTGAATGCGACACATACACACAATCCATGTCTCAAGGCTTAAAAATCCTTCTTTAACCTGTCTCCTACCTTTCATCCACACTGATTTAAGTGGATTATAGCTTTCACCTGGTCAGTCTGTAATGGAAAGAGCAGGTGTTCTTAATGTTTTGTCCACTCAGTATATTATTATTAGTTTACTTATAGAGTGCTATAGAATCCTATAGTTTTATGTGGAATGCACTGTTTACATATTGTACAAACATACTGACATTCTAAAATAGGTATATGGGGGCCCCTGCAGTTCACTGTATTTTCCATGCAATACTCGAAGCACAGATGTCAGCCTGCCTGTCATATCATGTCAAAACCTGACATTGATTTATGTATTTATGCTGATGTTCCACATAGAGGGGAGCTCTACTAGACTCACAGCAGAGTACACCTACAGAGCTCTAACCTCAGTTAGGGCAGCTCAGTCGCTTCCATTTAACTACCTGACAGGCTGCTGTGATGACTCAGTTCACTACCTGACAGGCTGCTGTAATGACTCATTTAACTACGTGCCAGGCTGCTGTAATGACTCATTTAACTACCTGACAGGCTGCTGTGATGACTCATTTCACTACCTGACAGGCTGCCGTAATGACTCATTTAACTACCTGACAGGCTGCTGTGATGACTCAGTTCACTACCTGACAGGCTGCTGTAATGACTCATTTAACTACCCGACAGGCTGCTGTGATGACTCATTTCACTACCTGCCAGGCTGCTGTAATGACTCATTTAACTACCTGACAGGCTGCTGTGATGACTCATTTCACTACCTGACAGGCTGCTGTAATGACTCATTTAACTACCTGACAGGCTGCTGTAATGACTCATTTAACTACCTGACAGGCTGCTGTAATGACTCATTTAACTACCTGACAGGCTGCTGTGATGACTCATTTCACTACCTGCCAGGCTGCTGTGATGACTCATTTCACTACCTGACAGGCTGCCGTAATGACTCATTTAACTACCTGACAGGCTGCTGTGATGACTCAGTTCACTACCTGACAGGCTGCTGTAATGACTCATTTAACTACCCGACAGGCTGCTGTGATGACTCATTTCACTACCTGCCAGGCTGCTGTAATGACTCATTTAACTACCTGACAGGCTGCTGTGATGACTCATTTCACTACCTGACAGGCTGCTGTAATGACTCATTTAACTACCTGACAGGCTGCTGTAATGACTCATTTAACTACCTGACAGGCTGCTGTAATGACTCATTTAACTACCTGACAGGCTGCTGTGATGACTCATTTCACTACCTGCCAGGCTGCTGTAATGACTCATTTAACTACCTGACAGGCTGCTGTGATGACTCATTTAACTACCTGCCAGGCTGCTGTAATGACTCATTTAACTACCTGACAGGCTGCTGTGATGACTCATTTAACTACCTGACAGGCTGCTGTGATGACTCATTTAACTACCTGACAGGCTGCTGTAATGACTCATTTCACTACCTGACAGGCTGCTGTGATGACTCATTTCACTACCTGACAGGCTGCCGTAATGACTCATTTAACTACCCCACAGGCTGCTGTAATGACTCATTTCACTACCTGCCAGGCTGCTGTAATGACTCATTTCACTACCCCACAGGCTGCTGTAATGACTCATTTCACTACCTGCCAGGCTGCTGTAATGACTCATTTCACTACCCCACAGGCTGCTGTAATGACTCATTTCACTACCTGCCAGGCTGCTGTAATGACTCATTTCACTACCTGCCAGGCTGCTGTAATGACTCATTTAACTACCCCACAGGCTGCTGTAATGACTCATTTCACTACCTGCCAGGCTGCTGTAATGACTCATTTAACTACCTGACAGGCTGCTGTAATGACTCATTTCACTACCCCACAGGCTGCTGTAATGACTCATTTCACTACCTGCCAGGCTACTGTAATGACTCATTTCACTACCTGCCAGGCTGCTGTAATGACTCATTTCACTACCTGACAGGCTGCTGTAATGGCCTCTTTAACTACATCATAAAAAACACAGCTTCTCCATCAGGTAGCTCCATCCAAAGGGATGCTAAAATTAGCATACAGACTTATTGCAACTCTGAGAGAGGAAAATTGGAACTAAAATGATCTGGCAAGCACAGCTGGTGGGATGGAAAGAGAGGGGGGCATGGAAATTGGATAGATAGAGGATGCATTCCATAGGGCACCCTATTCTCTATATACGGTGTATTCGGAAAGTAGTCAGACCCCTTCACTATTTCCACATTTTGTTACGTTACAGACTTATTCTAAAATGGATTAAATCATTTTTACCCCATCAATCTGTATATAATACCCCATAATAACAAAGAAAGAATGGGTTTTTAGACATTTTTGCTAATTTATTACAAATTTTAAAAAACGGAAATATCACATTTACATAAGTATTCTTTGTTGAAGCACCTGTGGTAGAGATTACAGCCTCGAGTCTTCCTGGGTATGATGCTACAAGCTTGGCACACCTGGGCTTGACACACCCGGGCTCCCGAGTGGTGCAGCGGTCTGAGGCACTGCATCTCAGTGCTAGAGTTGTCACTACAGACCCTAGTTCGATTCCAGGCTGTATCACAACCGGCCGTGATTGGGAGTCCTATAGGACGGCGCACAATATGCCCAGCGTCGTCCGGGTTAGGGTTTGGCCGGGGTTTGCTAAATAAGAATTTGTTCTTGATTGACTTGCCTAGTTCAATAAATAAATAATAAATCATATTTGGGGAGTTTCTCCCATTCTTCTCTGCAGATGCTCTCAAGCTCTGTCAGGTTGGATGGGAAGTGTCGCTGCACAGTTATTTTCAGGTCTCTCCAGAGATGTTTGATCGGGTTCAAGTCTGGGTTCTGGCTGGGCTACTCATGGAGATTCAGAGACTTGTCCCGAAGCCACTCCTGCATTGTCTTGGATGTGTTCTTAGGGTCGTTGTCCTGTTGGAAAGTGAACCTTCACCCCAATGTGAGGTCCTGAGCGCTCTGGAGCAGGTTTTCATCAAGGATCTCTCTGTACTTTGCTCCGTTCATCTTTCCCTCGATCCTGACTAGTCTGCCAGTTCCTGCCGCTATAAAACATCCCCACAGCATGTTGCCGCCAACACCACCGTGCTTCACTGTAGGGATGGTGCCAAGTTTCCTCCAGAAGTGACGCTTGGCATTCAGGCCAAAGAGTTCAATCTTGGTTTCATCAGACCAGAGAATCTTGTTTCTTGTTGTCTGTGTCCATTTGATGCCTTTTAGCAAACTCCAAGCGGGCTGTCATGCACCTTTTACTGAGGAGGGGCTTCCATCTGGCCACTCTACCATAAAGGCCTGATTGGTGCAGTTCTACTGTGATGGTTGGCCTTCCACAGAGGAATGCTGGACCTCTGTCAGAGTGACCATCTGGTTCTTGGTCATCTCCCTGACCAAGGCCTTTCTCCCCCAATTGCTCAGTTTTGCAAGGAGGCCAGCTCTTGGAAGAGTATTGGTGGTTCCAAACTTCTCCCATGAAGAATGATGGAGGCCACTGTGTTCTTGGGGACTTTCAATGCTGCAGAATTGTTTTACTACCCTTCCCCAAATCTGTGCATGGACACAATCCTGTCTTGGAGCTCTAAGACAATTCCTTCGACCTCACAGCTTGGTTTTTGTTATGACATGTACTGTCAACTGTGGGACCTAATATAGACAGGTGTGTGCCTTTCCAAATCATGTCCAATCAATTGAATTTACCACAGGTGGACTCCAATCAAGATGTAGAAACATCAAGGATAATCAATGGAAACAGGATACACCTGAGCTCAATTTCGAGTCTCACAGCAGAGGGTCTGAATACTGATGTAAATAAGGTATTTAAGTTTTTATTTTTTAATAAATTATCTTTGTCATTAAGGGGGATTGTGTGTAGACTGATGAAGCCAAAACAATTATTTAATACATTTTAGAATAAGGCTGTAACGTAACAAAATGTGGAAAAAGTCAAGGGGTCTGAATACTTTCCGAATGCACTATAGTGCAATACACAGGCCCTGATCAAAAGTAGTGCACTATATAGGGAATAGGGTTCCATTTGACATGCAACCAGATAGGAGGAAGTAGGAAGCAGCAGGAGGTGTTTCAGGCCTGGAGGGCAGCAGGAGGTGTTTCAGGCCTGGAGGGCAGCAGCAGCAGGAGGTGTTTCACAGCAGGAGGTGTTTCAGGCCTGGAGGGCAGCAGCAGCAGGATGGAGGAACTCAGAACATCACAGGATCAGCACATACTGTAGCTAGCATACAGAACACATTCTCATAGTGCAAACCCATGACCTAAATAAAGGAAATGCACCCCTTCCTAGGGCCAGGAGTTTTTCCTGATCACTCTGGGTCCCTATTTTTAAACTCTAGCTACAAACCAATAATAACTGGTCCTCAGTTTTTCCTGGTCAGGTAACAAGGGCCCTAAAACTCCTGGCCGTACACCGTTCCCCAAAAGTGAAATAGCATGTTATCATGGTTAACATAAATGGGAGCTGTGTGAGACAGATGTTGGCCAGTCAGAGGAGGAATGTGATGGGTGGATCCTCATCCAAGATCAAAGAGATCACACAACCCATTCTAGATAACCCCATCACCCCTGTCAACCATAAGTCACAGATCCACACACATCTCTGCAACAAACAAGCTAATAGATGACCACTAACCAGCCAGCAGCTAATGCATCTGTTGACTTGGAAGATAAGAGCTAAATGTTGTTAGCATGGGACCTCAGGATGAGGTAAAGCAGAGGGGTGGGAGGCAGGGAGGGAGAGTAGGAGTAGAAGCTGTCCTAAACCATAGATCTAGTATCAGTTTACCGCCACCCTCAATCCTAACCATAACCATTCATGGGGATGGGGAAAATCTGACCCTGTATCAGTGGTTAGGGGTAACTTCTACTGGGATTTAGGGGGAGTACCTACCTCCTAGCGCAGAGTAAGAAGAAACAGCCAGTCAAAGAACAGAAAGGTGACAGGTCAAAGGGTGTGAGGGAAAACAAGAGGGCACATTTAAAACACTACCTAATTCAACAGAGACAACAATGACGTAGTAAGGACATAAAAGGAACGACAGAGCAAGGAGCAGCTGAATCACACAGACCACGCTTGGAGCGAGAGAGGGGGAAACAGAAGAAGAACGAGACAGTAGTGCAGAAACACAATACGAGACGAAAGAATTGCTTCGCCAAGTTCGCAACATTTCTCGCAT
>NW_025747190.1:55000-65973 GCF_021184085.1 Oncorhynchus gorbuscha
TTGCTCAATCTCAGTCATGACTTCAGCTATCTCAAACTTCAAGCGCTTGAGAGGGGAAGAAAAATAAATATAATTGGATTCTTGGAATAGGCTGTATTCAGAGAAAACTCTTCAAGAGTGAAAGCAGTACTATACAAAAACATATGTTGAATGAACAGAGACACTGACAGAGATCCAAAATAGTAATTCTGAGAAAATGATAGAGGCTACAGATGTAGAATATTAATTTGACAAGTTTCTCACAGCAGGAAAATTATCCTGCAGCAACAGGACATGATAACTATTGTATGGATTATAATTAATGGACATTTTTGTAGGGGTTGATACATTTTTTTGTCAGGCCAAATCAAGTCGGACATTTTAAAGTGGAAATTACAAACTTTATAAGTGTTTTTTAGACTTTGAATACACTACAAGTTTGCATTTCCGGCGGTGTAGAAAATGTACTGCAACAGTATAATCAAATTAAAGGTCCTACATCTGTACACGAGCACGTCAGAAAAATACAAGACACTCTTCCTCAAAGTTTTCCCAGCTACGAAGCCGAGGCAAAGCAACTTCAAGGCTACCCACTTCAATATCATCCAGCAGCTCTCTCTTCCTCCGTCGGATGTTTGACAGCTCACCCCTCTCTTCCAGTGAGAGATCCTGAGGTACTAGAGGAGAGAGATCACAGGGAGAGAAACATCCTTAGTCTACTGCCGATGCATCTTGTTACACTCTGTGTCACACACATCAAAGCAGATACATTTGTCTTAATTTGTGAGAAAAAAAAGGTGAATGGTCTTAACTATTCCACATGAAAGTGTTTTCTGACCCCTTTTAATGCTCGGGAATATTCTATTAATAAAACCAATCCAGATTAAGTTTCCGTTCATTAAATGCGAATTTGGTAAATTAACGCAACCATCGCCCTCGACTCTTTAACTGCCCAAGGGCTTAGAGCTGAGGTGAAGCGAACACGAGTGCCCTCGCTCTCTCTCTCTCTCTCTCTCTCTGTTTCTCTGTTCTCTCTCTCTCTCTCTCTCTCTCTCTCTCTCTCTCTCTCTCTCTCTCTCTCTCTCTCTCTCTCTCTCTCTCTCTCTCTCTCTCTCTCTCTCTCTCTCTCTCTCTCTCTCTATCCCTCTATCCCCTCTCTCTCTATCCCTCTCTCTCCATCTCTATCTCTCTCCCTCTCTTCTCCATCTCTTCCCCCATCTCTCTCCATCTCTCTATCCCTCTCTCTCTCCCATCTCTCTCCATCTTTATCCCTCTCTCTCTCATCTTTCTCCTCTCTCTCTCTCTCTCTCTCTCTCTCTCTCTTCTCTCTCTCTCTCTCTCTCTCTCTCTCTTCTCTCTCTCTCTCTCTCTCTCTCTCTCTCTCTCTCTCTCTCTCTCTCTCTCTCTCTCTCTCTCTCTCTCTCTTCTCTCTCTCTCTCTCCTCTCTATCCCCCTCTCTATCATCCTCTCTCCATCTCTATCCCTCTCTTCCATCTCTCTCCATCTTTATCCCTCTCTCTCTCCATCTTTATCTCTCTCTCTCTCTCTCTCTCTCTCTCTCTCTCTCTCTCTCTCTCTCTCTCTCTCTCTCTCTCTCTCTCTCTCTCTCTCTCTCTCTCTGTTTCTCTCTCTCTCTCTCTCTCTCTCTCTCTCTCTCTCTGTTTCTCTCTCTCTCTCTCTCTCTCTCTCTCTCTCTCTCTCTCTCTCTCTCTCTCTCTCTCTCTCTCTCTCTATCCCCCTCTCTCCATCTCTCTCTCCATCTTTATCCCTCTCTCTCTCCATCTTTATCCCTCTCTCTCTTTCTCTCTCTCAGTGAAACCACCAGAGAAGGGTCTCTGTGATCCGGCTTCATTAACCCAGCTAAGAGGCAGATAGATAGGCTATACACCCACTAAATCTCTCTTCATAGAGCAGGAACATGACAAGACTGATATCAATGCCAAGCCACTGCATACAGATACTGTGGAAACATACAGTATTTACTTCACAGTTTCCCTTTATACAGAACCGAATAACATTACCAGTGAACTAAAGCCATGTCTTGCCAATTAAATAACATGGGAGCCTAGCCAAGAGCTGCCCAGTGCTAATTTAGCAGTTGGCAACTCGAGTTCTTACAAGAGGTGCTCAGGGCTCTAAACATTGATCGCAGCAATGATATTAATAAGACTAACAATTAAACACATGCCTGTGTAATGTATTTTTAAAATTATATTTAACTTTTTTTAACTAGTCAAGTCAAAATGACTGTTCCCTTAACTATTTTATGTAATCCTATGTTGCACTTTGTGTCCGGGGGTCAGGTAGTGAGACAGAGAGCCAGTCAAGCATTTCCTCCTGGTTCACTGTGCTGCTGTCCGTGTTGCTCTATGACAATAGAAGGGATGTGGAGCTACAATAATCACTGACTGGAGTTCAACATCCAAATAGAGACAATAATTAGCTGGCTATCCTCGGGGTTAACCTCGCTTTGGTTATACAATCTCAGTGGAACTGTGACTGAATGTGATGCAATTAGTTTCAAGTTCAAGTTGACACAGCTCTCAATTGAGAAAAATGACTAAAGTTATTATTTGAAGTGGCACAATGTTATCTATGATAGGAAATGTCTGCTCATTTCAATTTGGCCTATTTCAAAGCAGAAATGTACTGAATTTTCTTATTATTACCAAGAACACAACTGTTTACCAGAAACCCATTCGAGTCTATTTCTATAATAATGTGCGTCATCGACTCAACGCATATTAGATTATTGCTTTTTACAGCAAATATATTTAGATGTATGTAATTTGCTTGTTGGATGGATGATATTCTGCATTTTATTTTTAAATTGTACCTTTATTTTACTAGGCAAGTCAGTTAAGAACAAATTCCTATTTTCAATGACGGCCTGGGAACAGTGGGTTAACTGCCAGTTCAGGGGCAGAATGACAGATTTGTACCTTGTCAGCTCGGGGATTTGAACTTGCAACTTTTCGGTTACTAGTCCAACGCTCTAACCACTAGGCTACCCCGCCGCCCCATAGAGAGAACATAGCCTGGTTTTTCCCCTGCCTGAGACCAGAGGCTCTAATATGTCTCCTGGTTAATAGGACCGTCTGGGTAAATTCATCTGGCTGATTACTATCTGATTCATCATGGATGTTAATGAGAAGGTGCATGGGAGCTAGCCTGGTTAAACCAGACTGAACACTGCTCAGACTGAGCACACCACATGAGTGCAGCATTCCGTCTGGTTTAAGCAGCCGAGATGTGAGGCTGAGCTCCCTTCAGAAGCCTCCCTACACCACATCTGCTCTGACCATTATATCACCCTGCAAAACACACCTTCATCTATCAGATCAACAGGGAAACAAGCTAGGCAAAAGCAGGGAAGGTACATTTAAAATGGGTAATAAATGGACCCTTCTGGTCCAGTGGTGGTGGACATTAAACATGAAGATAGGGTAGGGGGTCTTACAAATTAGATTGCTAATACAATCCACCCTGGCAACCGCCCTCTGACTAATCCAGGAAATGAGTTTAGTAGAGTCTCCAGTTGGCAGACAGAGAAAGAGTCATTTGTGAATCTAACAGGGTCCAGAGCTCTGACAGTCACAACAACTGAATGGTTCCTTTATCAACAAAACAAGTCTTTATCAGTCTTACTTTCAGCAGTCATTAATGTCTCTTCACCAGTCTGAGCAAGAGGACAAGTACATTAGAGTGTCTAGTTTGAGAAACAGACGCCTCATAAGTCCTCAACTGGCAGCTTCATTAAATAGTACCTGCAAAACACCAGTCTCAATGTCAACAGTGAAGAGGCGACTCCGGGATGCTGGCCTTCAAACTAGACACTGTAATGTACTTGTCCTCTTGCACAGTTGTGCACCGGGGCCTCCCACTCCTCTTTCTATTCTGGTTAGAGCAAGTTTGTGCTGTTCTGTGAAGGGAATAGTACACAGTGTTGTATGAGATCTTCAGTTTCTTGGCAATTTCCTGCATGGAATAGTCTTCATTTCTCAGAACAAGAATAGACTGACGAGTTTCAGAAGAAAGGTCTTTGTTTCTGGCCATTTTCAGCCTGTAATCGAACCAGGAAATGCTGATGCTCCAGATACTCAACTAGTCTAAAGAAGGCCAGTTTTGTTGCTTCTTTAAACAGAAAACAGTTTTCTGCTGTGCTAACATAGTTGCAAAAGGGTTTTCTAATGATCAATTAGCCTTTTAAAATGATAAACTTGGATTAGCTTACACAGAGTGCCATTGGAACACAGGAGTGATGGTTGCTGATAATGGACCTCTGTACACCTATGTAGATATTCCATACAATAGTCATTTACAACATTAACAATGTCTACACTGTATTTCTGATCAATTTGATGTTATTTTAATGGACAAAACATGCTTTTCTTTAAAAAACAAGGACATTTCTAAGTGACACCAAACTTTTGAACGGTAGTGTATGTCAACAAAGTTTTATCTGAATCTCAAATTGATTTGAGAGTTGCAGTTATGTGCCACTGAAATAGCTACACATCTACTCTGTCAAATCTACTCCAGTCAGTGGAGTGACAGGTTGGGTTGAGCAGGTGCAAAAATGGTGCCAGGGGGCAGGGGTTAAATAAATTCCAACATGTGCACCACAGAGCAGAGCCTCTGTAAATCTATAAATAACCATAACCCTCTATAAATGTACCCCCAAAACAAATCCCCTCAATCTCATTTTAGGAGTAAATCCCTACGATGAAGTCCTCATCCAAAAACGACCAACTGTTCACTACCCTCCCTCTGCAACTGGGTAGTTGATGATACAGTAACAGAGACAACTTCTGACTTGAGATCTGTGCACATTCCTCTGTAGAATCTCTGACAGGATGGGATACATTTGGGGGTAAGAAAGCCCACCTCATTATGTTTAGTCAGCTTGCAGTACAAACTACCCTTGCACATGATACACATTCAAATAGACCCAAAACAGACTGTCCATTTCATCACATTTTATCCACTTGTTGGACTGGAAAGTGTGATAACCATCTATTACTAAAACCCCCACTCATCCCAGCTTGACCAGTGGAACAGAGTAGGACTTAGACCAAATCCCATACTCTGTTACTGTACATGGGCCAACTTACCATTTTAAAAGCTAAACTGGGTAATGGGCACAGCCTGGCGGGTTGTCTTTACTGTCCCCTAGCTAGCCTGGTCTGTGTGTTGGAGCATGGGAGAACCCTGTCACCCCACTGGCCCCAGCAGGGAGATGGGATGAGATAGACAGGCCAGGCAGGCTGTCTCTGAGAGCCTCCTCTGGCTATAACCTGTAATCTAAAGCCTGTTGTCACCAATCCCTTTAACTTTATACCACTTGGACTCCCCTCACTGGCCTCACAAACACACATTTACAGGGACACACGTCATGCACACACGCAGATGCAGGAGCACATAGACAGACACACGCACATAGATACAAACACACATATACAGATGCATGCACATCAGTGGAGAATGCTGAGGGGAGGAAGGCTCATAATAATGGCTGGAACAGAATGAATGGAATGGTATCAAACATATGGAAACCATCGGTTTGATGTTGTTGATACCTTTCCACTTATTCAGCTCCAGCCATTACTACGTGCCCGTCCTCCCCAATTAAGGTGCCACCAACCTCATACCTTAGGAGGTACCTTAGGACTCCGTTCCATTTATTACATCAATAACAATGAGCAGTCCTCCTATGGCTCCTCCAATCCAGCCTCCTCTGATACATACATAAATACAGTTCATTCGGAAAGTATTCAGACCCCTCGACTTTTTCCACATTTTGTTAGGTCACAGCCTTATTTTAAAATTGATTAAATTGTTTTTTTACCCTCATCAATAAAAACACAATACACGATAATAACAAATGTATAAAAATGTATAAACTGCAATATCACATTTACATAAGTATTCAGACCTTTTACTCGGTACTTTGTTGAAGCACCTTTGGCAGCGATTACAGCCTTGAGTCTTCTTGGGTATGACACTACAAGCTTGGCACACCTGTATTTGGGGATTTTCTCATATTCTTCCCTGCAGACCCTCTCAAGCTCTGTCAGGTTGTATGGGGAGCGTTGCTGCACAGGTATTTTCAAGTCTCTCCATAGATGTTCGATTTGGTTCAACTCCGGCCTCTGGCTGGGCCACTCAAGGACTTTCAGAGACTTGTCCCAAAGCCACTCCTGCGTTGCCTTGACTATGTGCTTAGGGTCGTTGTCCTTTTGAACCTCCGTCCCAGTCTGAGGTCCTGAGCGCACTGGAGCAGGTTTTCATCAAGGATCTCTCTGTAATTTGCGCCATTTATCTTTCCCTCGAACCTGACTAGTCTCCCAGTCCCTGCCGCTGAAAAACATGCCCACAGCATGATGCTGCCACCACCAACCACCATGCTTCACCTGAGGAATGGTGCCAGATTTCCTCCAGACGTGATGCTTGGCATTCAAGCCAAAGAGTTCAATCTTGGTTTCATCAGACCAGACAATCTTGTTACTCATGGTCTGAGAGTCTTTAGGTGCCTTTTAGCAAACTCCAAGCAGGTTGTCATGCGCCTTTTACTGAGGAGTGTCTTCCATCTGGCCACTCTACCATAAAGGCCTGATTGGTGAAGTGCTGCAGAGATGGTTGTCCTTCTGGATGGTTCCCCCATATCCACAGAGAGACTCTAGAGCTCTGTCAGAGTGACCATCGGGTTCTTGGTCACCTCCCTGACCAAGGCCCTTCTCCCCAGATTGCTCAGTTTGGCCGGGCGGCCAGTTCTAGAAAGAGTCTTGGTGGTTCCAAACTTCTTCCATTTAAGAATGATGGAGGCCACTGTGTTCTTGGGGACCTTGAATGCTGCATAAAAAATGGTACCCTTGCCCAGATCTGTGCCTCGACACAATCCTGTCTCAGAGCTCTACGGACAATTCCTTCGACCTCATGGTTTGGTTTTTGCTCTCTGACATGCACTGTCAACTGTGGGACCTTATATAGACAGGTGTGTGCCTTTCCAAATCATGTCCAATCAATTAAAACTACCACAGGTGGATTCCAATCAAGTTGTATGAACATTTCAAGGATGATAAATGGAAAATAGAAAGCTGACTCAAGTTTTCCAAAAAGCACCTGGAAGCACCTAGATGATCACCAAGACTCTTGGGAGAATGTTCCACAGACAGATGCGTCAAAAGTATAACTTTTTGGATGACATTGGTCCCATGATGTCTGGCGAAAACCAAACACTGGATTCCACAGTAAAAACCTTATACCATCGGTCAAGCATAGTGGTGGTATTGGGATGGTTTGGGGATGCTTCGCCAAAATGCCTCCACAGCGATGTGAGAGACTGATCATCAACTACAGGAAGCATTTGGTTTCAGTCATTGCAGCTAAAGGTGACACAACCAGTTATTTAGTGTAAGAGGGAACTACTTTTTCACACAGGGGAATTGCATGTTGCGTAAATGTGTTAATTAAATAAAAAATAATAAGTATTATTTTCTTTTTAAACTCAGTTTCTAATATTAGGTTTTGGATGAAGATCTGATAATACTCCGTGTCAAACATATGCAAAAAGAGAACATTTGAAAGCGAGCAAATACTTTTTCACAGCACTGTACATGCATACATACAAACTGTAGCACACACACAGGCACACGCTCGTGCTGCCAGCTGGCTTTAAACCCGCTAACACCCACCCCCACAGCTCTTAATCCCAATCGGACCATGGGGCTGATGGCCACAGTGGAAGTGGGATGTATACAGTGCACACCCACAGATGTTGTTTCCAATGGCCAGCCAGCCAGCCACTCTTTCTCTCTCTTCTGTGACCTACTTTGGCAGTGACAACACGGACAGACACAGTAATAAACATTTGTAGTCTTGTTTAGCTATACGGAGACGCGACCTGGCAGTTTGTCAAGACGCAAGAATGTGGGGAATGATTAGTACAGGGCAAGTCAAAGGGCAGTGGGTTATGATGAGTGTGTGTACTGTATTCTGTATATTAGTCAGTGTAGCTAATGGAAGTGTATTATTTTCATGAACGTATGATCTGGCTGCTGTTTGGCCTTTTCAATAGTTGAGTATGTTGCACCTCACTGCTTTGTGGATCCAGAAAAAGTACTATAAATGTGCATCTATGGATATGTGTATACGACAATGCAGGAGCGATCCCTATACCATTATTTTGCAGTAATAGCTCACATCTTTGGGCAGGAGGAGAGCAAAGATTGTGGGGGGTAATATCTTGGGGTTTAGCTACTAGAGCAGGATCTAGTACCCGGGTGTAGAGAGATCTAAGATCTAGTACTGGGGGGCTAAACTAAACTGCCATCCAATGATTGCATTGTTTAATCTGCTGTTTTAGGGAGAGGGAGCGGACCCCTGCTAGGGGGTGATCCACCCATCCGGGTGGTCCCTCCCTCCACCCTGGTCTGTCCAGACATCATGTCCCCTCATGCCCAACATCTGCTCAGGATCACCACTAGAATGTAAATATTTTATTTGATGTGCTGGGGCCTTATATCAGCTAGGGCCTGATACTTCACGCCCATATGCCTGTTGCCAGTACATTCATATTTCTGTAGATTTGATACACCTTGGAATGAGATTGATGCTGTTTCTGGCACCCACTTCTAATCAGAGAGCTGGATGGGGGTCGAGTGACTGTGAAGACTGAAGACAAACCACTGCCTGGAGATTGTTTCCTGGAAGTCCAGGATGTTGATGCTTGTCTACTCTGACCGGGCGGAGCAAAGCTGTGTTTGGCTGACCTGCTGGAGGCTTGAAAGACTAGATACACAGGCCACTTCAAAATAACAGTCATGGAACACCTAAGACATTTACTGACTTCTGTGTTATATATTGTGTTAGGGTGGACTTTTATACAATCTATAAGCACACCTTTTAGGATCCCTGAAAACACAAGCACAGCACACTTCTTCCTTTTAGAATCCCTGAGAACACAAGCACAGCACACTTCTTCCTTTTAGGATCCCTGAAAACACAAGCACAGCACA
Source organism: Oncorhynchus gorbuscha (assembly GCF_021184085.1). Classification (NCBI taxonomy): domain Eukaryota; kingdom Metazoa; phylum Chordata; class Actinopteri; order Salmoniformes; family Salmonidae; genus Oncorhynchus; species Oncorhynchus gorbuscha. The sequence goes on from NW_025747190.1 coordinate 63,997, forward strand.
CTTCTTCCTTTCAGAATCCCTGAAAACACAAGCACAGCACACTTCTTCCTTTTAGAATCCCTGAAAACACAAGCACAGCACACTTCTTCCTTTTAGAATCCCTGAGAACACAAGCACAGCACACTTCTTCCTTTTAGGATCCCTGAAAACACAAGCACAGCACACTTCTTCCTTTCAGAATCCCTGAAAACACAAGCACAGCACACTTCTTCCTTTTAGAATCCCTGAAAACACAAGCACAGCACACTTCTTCCTTTTAGAATCCCTGAAAACACAAGCACAGCACACTTCTTCCTTTTAGAATCCCGGAAAACACAAGCACAGCACACTTCTTCCTTTTAGAATCCCTGAAAACACAAGCACAGCACACTTCTTCCTTTTAGAATCCCTGAAAACACAAGCACAGCACACTTCTTCCTTTTAGAATCCCTGAAAACACAAGCACAGCACACTTCTTCCTTTTAGAATCCCTGAAAACACAAGCACAGCACACTTCTTCCTTTTAGAATCCCTGAAAACACAAGCACAGCACACTTCTTCCTTTTAGAATCCCTGAAAACACAAGCACAACACACTTCTTCCTTTTAGAATCCCTGAAAACACAAGCACAGCACACATTTTCCTTTTAGAATGCCTGTGAACTCTAAATAGGTGTTCTGGTTCTACATACTTGTGTTCTCAGGGCCACAGGGCTGAGTGCTCCAGAGAGTAGAGCTGGGATGGTAAACCGAAAATTATCGATACCGACCGAACTAACCATTTAGAGGACTAACCATATTGAGGACATTTTACTGATATCGATAAGTAGCCTTTAAAAAAATTGGCATTGGCATTACTAGAGGAGTGTGACATTTGAAATGACATTTGAAATGAAATAAGTCTTAATATAGGCTATTGCTAATGGGATAATTGATAGCCACAACATTCAATGTAGTAGTAGTAGTTTAAAGGGTAATGTAAAATAGTAACTGGTGCACACTAATGTTGTAAACTTAGCGTTCAATTGATCGTTATCATGATAATTCAGTCAATTTATCATGATATGGATTTTTGTCCATATTGCCCAGCTCTACCAGAGAGCAGCAGTTACCTAGCCTGGCCAAGAAACACACACAACCCACGTAGCCTCCAGCCTCTATCCAGCCTCTAACTACCCCCTTAAAATTGGATCTACTTCCATTTAGTTCCCCTACTAGTGAAATAAGATCATTATTACTCAAGGAAAGTACCGTCTCTCTCTCTCTCTTTTGCTATTTCTCAGTCTCTCACTTTCCTTCTCCATCTCTTCTCCTCTCTCCCCCTCCATCTGAACTCCACCCCTGTCTGTATCTCTTCTCATTCTTCCTAATTTGATAACTCATTAACAATCGAGGCAATAGATTGCATCCAAACAAAATGATCTGTGGGACATGCCAATTCTTCCAGACAGTCGTACGTGCTAGTCCACTACCTTCTCTTCCATGGCACTGAAAACACATTGGGAAGTATCCTCAGTATTCCCCATAATCAATTCCATATGTGGTGTTTCTCTACAGATGAGGCAGCAGTACTGGAATCCTTTAAGAGTCCCTCTCAATCCCTCCTTAAACCTAGTCTGTGCAGTGCCAATGATGCCTCACCCCTTAAACTGTGTGTGCCTAATCCTTCAATGTTGTCCCACAATACACTAAACTCAATCTTAATAGTCAAAATGAACAGAAGTATTTTTTTCTAAATCTCCTTTTAAGCTGTTTCAATAAGGCAACATGGTAGGAGGCCTCATAAAGGCTACCTTAAAGATGGACAAACAGTACATTCTCATTCTGGTCATCTCAAAATAATCAAGTTAAAGCCTATTTTGGCCTTTAAATATAACATGTATCATATAGCACATAGAGTAGAAATATGTCATGAAGATACAGTTGGGAAGGAAGACAGTAAGACACCGGATGGTAAAAGAAAACATAAGAAAGAAAACAGGACTTACTCTGACCAACC
>NW_025747191.1:0-65925 GCF_021184085.1 Oncorhynchus gorbuscha
GATACGGTGATACGGTCTGAGACAGGGTTGGGAAAGGGTACTGGGGTGATACGGTCTGAGACAGGGTTGCGAAAAGGTTAATGGGGGTGATACGGTCTGAGACAGGTTTGGAAACGGGTACCGGGGGTGATACGGTCTGAGGCAGGTTAGGGAAAGGGTACTTGGGGTGATACGGTCTGAGGCAGGGTTGGAAAGGGTACTGGGGGGGTCACTGTTGTAGATGATGCTAATGACCAGTTCACGTTGTGAAACAAAATGGCTTCATTGTACTGGGATTTATCTCGTGCTGAGACATAAAGGCTCTGGGGAGGTTACGCTCCCGTACACAGATTATTGTAATCCTCAGGCAATTACCGAACTGCATCGTCTCAAGGGAGAGAAGAACTGACCAACAAGACATGAAAAGCTGACTGCATAGCCAAATGCTATCCATTTTAGGAAATCCCTCAACTGAAGTTGGAATGAAAACTGACCGACTTCCTAACATGGATTCCGTAACCACCCCTGTGGAGAGCTCTGTCTAAAGACAGTCACAAACCAAAGTTGTTCAACAAAAGCTTCCAACACTTTATGTGTCACTCGAACAATGCGTATTTATGTGGATCCCAAATAGAGGCTATTTTAGAGCTGGCTCACTGTGAAACAGCTCCAACAAGTATCCTTTTTAGAATTGGCTATATCTTAGGACTCCAGCACTTGCATGTGTTTTTAATGCTTGCTCCTAAGCCACAATGGCCTTTGTCTTTATAGTCCTTTCAACGCCTTTAAAAAATGTCAGAGGATTCTTTCTTCCCCTCCGAAGCCACAGAGAGCACACTTGGCTGGCTAGTCACACCCCTTTTCTTGGCATTTGACAGGAAGCTCCTGATGTTTAAATGTACCCTGCATAATGAATGTGATGAATGAGGCGATGCAGGATGAGAGAGAGAAGGCAGTGGATGCAGCAGACAATCCAGAGAAGCACCTGGGCTGAACAAAGATGCCCTTTCTGACATGGGATGTGTCTCTCTCTGTGTGTGTGTGTGTGTGTGTGTGTGTGTGTGTGTGTGTGTGTGTGTGTGTGTGTGTGTGTGTGTGTGTGTGTGTGTGTGTGTGTGTGTGTGTGTGTGTGTGTGTGTGTGTGTGTGTGTGTGTGTGTGTGTGTGTGTGTGTGTGTGTGTTTCGTGCCCTGGTACCAACTCTCCCCATCGCCCCAGCTCTGCGCCCAGCTGCAATGGCATTCAGTCCCCGCCACACAGCGCGCCCGCACCCGCATTCATCTCGCCTCAATCTCGCCCTCTTCCAGAAAGGGACACTGTCTCCAGCAGACATAAAGAGGTCTTTATTTGATTTGTATTGATAGCCCACAAGCTGTGGACAAACGTTTTGGGAACAAGTTTCTAACTGTGGCTCCCGGGGGGAGGGTGAGTTCGTATGAGGGTGGTGGCCGTGCTTCGTATTGTCACACTGTTGCAAGGAGCCTGTCTGGTTGTCAGTGTTCCTTCAGTCAGGGCCAGACTATCATCAGTTTGAGCCACAGTTTAGCTGAAATGAAGAAATTGTTACATTTTTTTACCATACAAATGCAGTTTAAGAACAGCTGACTGTGTAATAATTTATTTTACAGCATCAGACATCTTTTCTCATGGATTTTTTTGTATATATTTTTTAATCTTTATTTAACCAGGGAAGTCAGTTTAGAACAACTTCTTATTGACAAGAACAGCCTAGGAACAGTGGGTTAACTGCCTTGTTCAGGGGCAGAACAGCAGATTTTTAGCTTGTCAGTTCAGGGATTTGATCTCGCAACTCTTCAGTTGCTGATCCAAACCTCTAACCACTAGGCTACCTGCCTCTAACCACTAGGCTACCTGCCTCTAACCACTAGGCTACCTGCCTCTAACCACTAGGCTACCTGCCTCTAACCACTAGGCTACCTGCCTCTAACCACTAGGCTACCTGCTTCTAACCACTAGGCTACCTGCCTCTAACCACTAGGCTACCTGTCTCTAACCACTAGGCTACCTGCCTCTAACCACTAGGCTACCTGCCTCTAACCCCTAGGCTACCTGCCTCTAACCACTAGGCTACCTGCCTCTAACCACTAGGCTACCTGCCTCTAACCACTAGGCTACCTGTCTCTAACCACTAGGCTACCTGCCTCTAACCACTAGGCTACCTGTCTCTAACCACTAGGCTACCTGTCTCTAACCACTAGGCTACCTGCCTCTAACCACTAGGCTACCTGCCTCTAACCACTAGGCTACCTGTCTCTAACCACTAGGCTACCTGCCTCTAACCACTAGGCTACCTGCCTCTAACCACTAGGCTACCTGCCTCTAACCACTAGGCTACCTGCCTCTAACCACTAGGCTACCTGTCTCTAACCACTAGGCTACCTGTCTCTAACCACTAAGCTACCTGCCTCTAACCACTAGGCTACCTGCCTCTGACCACTAGGCTACCTGCCTCTAACCACTAGGCTACCTGCCTCTAACCACTAGGCTACCTGCCTCTAACCACTAGGCTACTTGCCTCTAACCACTAGGCTACCTGCCTCTAACCACTAGGCTACCTGTCTCTAACCACTAAGCTACCTGCCTCTAACCCCTAGGCTACCTGCCTCTAACCACTAAGCTACCTGCCTCTAACCACTAGGCTACCTGCCTCTAACCACTAGGCTACCTGCCTCTAACCCCTAGGCTACCTGCCTCTAACCACTAGGCTACCTGTCTCTAACCACTAGGCTACCTGTCTCTAACCACTAGGCTACCTGTCTCTAACCACTTTGCTACCTGTCTCTAACCACTAGGCCACCCCAGGAATAGTCTAAGGTAAAAGATAGATTCTATTGATGACAAAAGTACATTAAAATCACAAGTAATCACCTTTTATTTAGTCAGTTACATAAACGAAGGAGGGAGGAATAGAGAGAGATGTTAGTTTCCCATCCCTACTACCAAACACAGGGCCTATGACCATGACATGAACTTGTCTGTCTCTGTTATGTAGACAAAGCCAATAGGACTGAAAGGAATAATTAGCCAGTTTGTGTGACTGGTCTTTCATTTAGCGCCCAGTCTTTGAGCCAATGATAGATGATTAATATATGCATCCCACAAGACTTACTACAACAACAGACAACTGCAGTCCCCACCCCCTAGCCACAACACAACACACAACAATGCATGTCATTTAGTTGTGAGCGTGTGTATGTGTGTATGCGTATACAAGGCCAGCCAGCTTGGCACAGAATGAGCTGGTGGCATTGTTGCAGTGGTTGCAGTCTCCAGCTGGGTAAGATTTATGCCCGTGGGGGAGTGCCGGAATCCGGGCCGCTTTCTCTGTCCCAACTCAGCTGCATTGACAACACAACTCATCGGGGCCCAGCTGCAGATCTTAGCATGGGTCTTTCTGTCCCTCTCTCTGTCTGTCTCTCTGTCTCTCTCTCTCTCTCTCTTTCTCCCTCTCTCTGCGTCCTCCTGTATTCTATCTCTCTCTCTCTCTCTCTCTCTCTCTCTCTCTCTCTCTCTCTCTCTCTCTCTCTCTCTCTCTCTCTCTCTCTCTCTCTCTCTCTCTCCCTCTCCACCCCCAATCCCCCCACCCTGTCATCCCATCCCCCTGGAACATAGGGTTCCTCTGCCTCACTCTGTTGTCATGGTAATGACTCAGCTCAGTAGAGAATAAGTTAAAGTTGATTTCAGTCAGAAAATGAAGAGGGGAAAGCAACGAGAAACAGAGAGAGGACAACATAGAACATAATTATTCATAAATTATTGAGTTCCCCTGAGAAAGTCAAGCCAGTGTGTCAGGCATACACGCACACACACACACGCACACACGCAAACACACACATACACACAGAAAACACACACACAGAAAACACACACACAGAAAACACACGCATATTTACTCATAGACACAGCAGCAAATAATCAAAATAATGTTTTATTGGTCTGTCTTGGTCTGCACCAGTTGCATGTATTACATAATGGTGCTGCACTGTTTGGGTTTTCTCTGTTTTTATGTGAAATCCTTGTCAGGTTATCCTCCTATAGCAGTGTTCTCTCTCCATGCTCTATATGATGATAAGATGTGACACAGCATATGGCAACAGTTACCAGAGAACCCAAATAAAGATGTGTTACAAGTTGTTTTACGGTCTGTATTACCCCACTGTGACAAAGCCCAGTATCTAATGGTAAAACCTAGGATCAGTAACTGGAGCAGAAAGGTCTAACATCAACATGACGTAGTTGGAACCACGTGAAGAAAAAGACATCCTGGCTTCTACTACTTGTCCCACCTTTCAGGAGTGTCTGGGAGTCAGAGAGGCTGGTTCCAGCACTTCACATGGCGAGGACTACCGCAGACCTGTCGGCCGGTGTGTGTGTGTGTGCTTGTGTGTGTGTGTGTGTGTGTGTGTGCGTGTGTGTGTGTGTGTGTGTGTGTGTGTGTGTGTGTGTGTGTGTGTGTGTGTGTGTGTGTGTGTGTGTGTGTGTGTGTGTGTGTGTGTGTGTGTGTGTGTGTGTGTGTGTGTGTGTGTGTGTGTGTGTGTGTGTGTGTGTGTGTGTGTGTGTGTGTGTGTGTGTGTGTGTGTGTGTGTGTCAGTGTCAGTGTGGGTTTGAGAGAAGGTCCTCAGAGAGTCTGGAAGCTCTCACCACATCTCACCACAGTCTATGGTGTTCTACTGAGGTGGAGTAGCCGCTATCTGCCTGGCTTGTTGCTGAGGATGGAAAGGCTCCTGTGTCTTCAGAGGTGTGTCTGTGGTGTTTCTATCGGGATAGTCAGATCCTTAAAGGGGCCATTTACCATTGCTACTTTTTGACTTTGAAATGAATGATATACTGTATAACCATTGATTATTGAAGAATATAACTTATAAATGGCTCATGGGTTTAGTTCAACTGTCGTAGCCCATCAGAACCCAAAAGATAAGCTTTGTTTAAAGGAATTGTAAACAAACACTTTACAGCCTCAACACATGAGAACTATAATAAACAGTCCTTGCATCTGTAGCTCTGTCTATTAAGTTGAGTGTGGTTACATTTCTGTTACCCCATCCCTCAGCTGTTACCATATCAGTGACAGGGTGGCCAGCACAGCAGATTGCCCCTTTACAGGGATAGTTAACCTTTTTGGTCACTTCAGTTCCTGTGAATACAGTCATTGAGTAACATCAGGTTTGGCACCAGGGTGCAAACACAATGATGGTTGGGTTGGTAACACTTTACACTAAAAGGGTAGTTCACTTTTTTGAAGTGTATCTTATTTTCAACTTCCCTGGGGTTGTTTCCTCCAAAATGTTTTTAAATGTTTCCCTGGTTATTTAGCAATGTCTTGGATATTATTGAGAAGCAGGGCAAACAATATGTGAACTTATTAGAAGAAAAGAACAAGAAGTTGAAAATAAGCTATTTTAAAAAATGTAGCTATACCTTTAATGTGAAGCGTTACCAAAATGGGTGTTGGGTCGCTGCTCTGTAGCCCTGAGTTCTGACCATCAGTGTTTCACGCCTTCTGCCAAACCTGACGTTACTCAATGGCCATATTCAGAGGAGCCAGGGTGGCTCGTTGCACAATTTCTTAGGGATTGATGTGGCTATGTTCCTCTTTACAGGGGGGGGGGGGTCAGCCTCGCGGTCAGCCCTCCTACCCCTACCTCTCACCTCAGGCCAGATCATGGCCCATGGATGGAATATTGGCCAGCAATAACAGTGAAGCCATCCCACCCACCATCACCAGCAGATACTGTATAATCATAAACCAGCCTGAACCAATGATGTTTGTTTACACCAAGTAAATAAACTACATGCTGTAATGCTGGAGGCTGGTCTGCAAATACCTAATTACAGAGACCATGGTGTCTTTTCTGGAATATTCTCTCCCTTTCAAGGTGAAAATAGAAGACCAATAACCCCTGAAGTGATAATACAGAAACAAAATAACTCTACGAAGCTGCTTCCACGTAGAGTTCTGAAGATAACGTTCTGGAATTTAGGAAGATATTCATAGGAAGAAAAAGCTTTGTCTGAGCAATATTCCTACATTCTTTTTTTCTAACTCTGCCTGACAGTCCAAGATAGTGAGTACAGTTACATGCACACAGTAATGTGATTATTGCAAAGATAACGATGTCCCTAATAATCCTGTTTTACATGAACACATCTGAAATCAGGCTACCTGATGGCACTCAGATAAATGCAGCCCTTCAAAAGAAACGTTCTTCCACCATGTTATTTCTGGGAAGCAAAAAGTTGGGACATGTAAAGTTGTGAAAGTAAGTGAAAACTACATCTAATGATGTATACATAAAATACTTCCAAACTCACTTCACTTGCGCGAAAGAGGGAGGCTCGCACCTCTGTATATAGCCTCATTACTTTTATTTTATAGTTTTCTTTTTTTAAATCATTTTCTTTTACATTTATTTAACTTAAGTTGCATTTTTGGTTAAGGGCTTGTAAGGAATAATTTCACTGTAATTCAGAGCATGTGATAAATACAATTTGATTTGATTTGATTTGAAATATGCAACAAGAAAGCCGATTAAGGAGTTTACATGCCCTAATATGTGTTTACATGCCCTAATATGTGTTTACATGCCCTAATATGTGTTTACATGCCCTAATATGTGTTTATATGCCCTAATATGTGTTTACATGCCCTAATATGTGTTTACATGCCCTAATATGTGTTTACATGCCCTAATATGTGTTTACATGCCCTAATATGTGTTTACATGCCCTAATATGTGTTTATATGCCCTAATATGTGTTTACATGCCCTAATATGTGTTTACATGCCCTAATATGTGTTTACATGCCCTAATATGTGTTTACATGCCCTAATATGTGTTTATATGCCCTAATATGTGTTTACATGCCCTAATATGTGTTTATATGCCCTAATATGTGTTTACATGCCCTAATATGTGTTTACATGCCCTAATATGAGTTTACATGCCCTAATATGTGTTTACATGCCCTAATATGTGTTTACATGCCTAATATGTGTTTACATGCCCTAATATGTGTTTACATGCCCTAATATGTGTTTACATACCTAATATGTGTTTACATGCCCTAATATGTGTTTATATGCCCTAATATGTGTTTACATGCCCTAATATGTGTTTATATGCCCTAATATGTGTTTACATGCCCTAATATGTGTTTACGTGCCCTAATGTGTTTACATGCCCTAATAGGTGTTTACATGCCCTAATATGTGTTTACATGCCCTAATATGTGTTTACATGCCCTAATATGTGTTTACGTGCCCTAATATGTGTTTACATGCCCTAATAGGTGTTTACATGCCCTAATATGTGTTTACATGCCCTAATATGTGTTTACATGCCATAATAGGTGTTTACATGCCCTAATATGTGTTTACATGCCCTAATATGTGTTTACATGCCCTAATATGTGTTTACATGCCCTAATATGTGTTTACATGCCCTAATATGTGTTTATATGCCCTAATAGGTGTTTACATGCCCTAATATGTGTTTACATGCCCTAATAGGTGTTTACATGCCCTAATATGTGTTTACGTGCCCTAATATGTGTTTATATGCCCTAATATGTGTTTACATGCCCTAATATGTGTTTACATGCCCTAATATGTGTTTACATGCCCTAATATGTGTTTACATGCCCTAATATGTGTTTACATGCCCTAATATGTGTTTACATGCCCTAATATGTGTTTACATGCCCTAATATGTGTTTATATGCCCTAATATGTGTTTACATGCCCTAATATGTGTTTACATGCCCTAATATGTGTTTACATGCCCTAATATGTGTTTACATGCCCTAATATGTGTTTACATGCCCGAATATGTGTTTACATGCCCTAATATGTGTTTACATGCCCTAATATGTGTTTATATGCCCTAATATGTGTTTACATGCCCTAATATGTGTTTACATGCCCTAATATGTGTTTACATGCCCTAATATGTGTTTACATGCCCTAATATGTGTTTATATGCCCTAATATGTGTTTACATGCCCTAATATGTGTTTACATGCCCTAATATGTGTTTACATGCCCTAATATGTGTTTACATGCCCTAATATGTGTTTACATGCCCTAATATGTGTTTACATGCCCTAATATGTGTTTACATGCCTAATATGTGTTTACATGCCCTAATAATTGGAAAAATTGCTCAGGAAACCAGGTGTTTTAATCGCCGTATTCTTACTTCCATTTTGATCTTACACCGATTTAGATAAGCAGAGTAAGGTGTTTACATGACTATTGCATAATCTGCCTGCTTTCAAAATCAGTTTAATATTGAATTATTACTGTTATTACTGTCCCGTCTGTTATTACTGTCCCATCTGTTATTACTGTCCCGTCTGTTATTACTGTCCCATCTGTTATTACTGTCCCGTCTGTTATTACTGTCCCATCTGTTATTACTGTCCCGTCTGTTATTACTGTCCCGTCTGTTACTACTGTCCCGTCTGTTATTACTGTCCCGTCTGTTATAACTGTCATGTCTGTTTTTACTGTCCCATCTGTTATTACTGTCCCGTCTGTTACTACTGTCCCGTCTGTTATTACTGTCCCGTCTGTTATAACTGTCCTGTCTGTTTTTACTGTCCCGTCTGTTATTACTGTCCCGTCTGTTATTACTGTCCCGTCTTTTATTACTGTCCCGTCTGTCTTTACTGTCCCATCCGTTATTACTGTCCCGTCTGTTATTACTGTCCCGTTTTTGGTGACATTTCTGACCGCCATATCCCTGTCTAAATGACTGTGATGGACCCATTGTATATTTTTCTTCTCAGGTGGATTGAAGGAACACTCACATTTTTTATTGAACCTTGGGACTGAGTTTGACTTTCATTTGACAACTCATCATATTAAAGAGAGGAATCTGTACTTTGCATGTGACATCACATCGTCCATAAACAGAAAATGTATTTATGAGTGATGAGGTAAATTCCACTCTGAGGTCAGTGTCTGACGGTGAGAGAGCGGATCACCGGGTCCCTGGCCAGCATGTATCTGTCTGCCCCAGCGAGACACCACCAACCCTGGGCCAACCATCCTCCATGCAGCCTCCATCCTCCAGTCGCCTCAGGCCACCTCACTGGTCATAAGACCCCAGAATAATAGCATTGGTCATGGCTAAATGGATCCCGGATTATGTGCTCTGTGGTGGTGTCATGGTCAGAGGAATGTAATTGCATGAAACTGTATGGGGGCTGGCGCATTAGGAAGCCCCCCGTCTCCCATCCCCCACTCTTTACCCAGTGAGAACCAGCCAGCTCAAAGGACTGGAGTCATATGGCGACTGTCCCCTGGGGGCTTGGGTGTCATGACTCCAATAGCCCCAATCCACAGGGGCTAGCTCGCCTCCTCTCTCCCCAGTGGCCCTCTCTGCTGCCTTGGGGCATGGTCACCAGTTGAAGGAGTGGATGGTGGTGATGGGGCTGAGAACAGACCTGTTATTCCACCCATATTACCAGAGAGATTTCTGACCCCACTGTGTGCTGTCTTGCCATTCTGCTTACTGGCTCTGCATAATAAGTCCAATTAGTTACCAATCTGGATCCCATAGTCACGGTAAGTACCCAGAGAGCACTGGGGCGCCAGACTGGGCCAATGCAGGAAGAGAGAGGGACAAAGGTACCATCCCGCTGATCACATTCCTTTCTCCTCAGGAGTAGGAGGAAGGCACAGGGGACCATCTATTAGATCTACATCAGGGTATTGACGTTATCTCACTTTAGGGTAATGACGTTATCTCACATCAGAGTAATGATGTTTTCTCACATCAGGATAATGACCTTGTCTCACATGAGGGTAATGACATTATCTCACATTAGGGTCATTTTTTAAAATTTTATTTTACCTTTATTTAACCAGGCAAGTCAGTTAAGAACAAATTCTTATTTTCAATGACGGCCTAGGAACAGTGGGTTAACTGCCTGTTCGGCGGCAGAACGAACAGGCAGAACGTCAGCTCGGGGGTTTGAACTTGCAACCTTCCGGCTACTAGACCAACGCTCTAACCACTAGGCCACCCTGCCGACTTTATCAAATCAAATCAAACTTTATTTGTCACATGCGCCTAATACAACAACTGTAGACCTTACCGTGAAATGCTTACTTTTACAAGCCCAGTGACGTTCAAGAAGAGTTACGAAAATATTTACCAAATAAACGAAAGTAAAAAATTATAAAAAGTAACACAATAAAATAACAATAATGAGGATATATACAGGAGGTACCGGAACCGAGTCAGTGTGGAGGGGTACAGGTTAGTTGAGGTAATTTGTACATGTAGGTAATGATATTAACCCACATCAGGGTAATGACGATAACTCACATCAGGGTAATGACGTTATCGCACATCAGGGTAATGACGTTATCTCACTCATTGTGGGCATCTCTGCCCGGAAGCAATCAAATACAGTTTAAGAACCAATCACTAAAATATACTTTGGAATGTTGGCAATTAGTCAGTCAGATGAATTCATGGATACCATTGTTATGTCTCTGCATCCAGTATGAAGGAAGTTAGAGGTATTGTTGCCAGGAAATGCTAACTAGTGTTAGCACAATGACATCATGCTTGGTTGTTTTACAGTACATGTCTGTCAGTAATCAATAACTAGCCAAGGGTAACTAAAAGCTACTTTGCTGAATGTCTAATCTGCATATGGTTCGTTGGCTAGTTTGTTAGCTAGCTTGTAGCTTGCGGTTGAGTTTGGTAAAATAAAACCATTGCATTCTACCAGAGAATTGTAGAACTTCTGTAGTGTCGTGTTGCTGTCACAGTCAGGTAACCATAAAGGACGCAACAGGGTCAAAGTTGAACATATTTTCTGTCTGCTACAAGAAAAATGACTGTCAGAACGACAGTCTACAGAGAGTAGACCTGAGTATAAGTTAAATGTTGTTTTTGCCAATGACACTTGTCACTTACAGTTTATTGACATTGTGTTAGACCTAGTATAAACCAGCCTTCAATAGTAATGCAGATATAACATCAAGTTTAATTTCAGGCGATAATAAGCAACTGGGTCTGATTAGACAATATTTGAGAGAGATTTTAGGGGTTCCATCAGGGTCTGTCTTGAGTCCCTTCAAAAGCCTCCATGAAGTATATTTCTAAGAAACTAGAAGAATATCTTTGAAATGTATTATTTTATTCCATTATAGTATATTTTTTTCATCCATTTAAACATGTGCCATAGAGAGCATGAGACCATTGCGGGAGCAGCTAGGAGATTGAGGTTTTAGATATATCCATTAAAATGCCAACTCTCTCTCAGCGATGGACTTCTGCTGTTTAGATAAGACTGCGGTCTCTCTGCAGATGAGACCACCATGGTCATGGATCCACAGACACGTGCCACATATTAGACCAACTCTTTACCTGCTCCAGTGGCTGCAAGTACATCACTGTGGTCTGTCAAGAAGTTCAAGCTCACACCTGGATCAACATTCTTGTGTGTGTGTGTGTGTGTGTGTGTGTGTGTGTGTGTGTGTGTGTGTGTGTGTGTGTGTGTGTGTGTGTGTGTGTGTGTGTGTGTGTGTGTGTGTGTGTGTGTGTGTGTGTGTGTGTGTGTGTGTGTGTGTGTGTGCGTGCGTGCGTGCGTATGTGCGTGCGTGCGTGCGTGCGTGCGTGCGTGCGTGCGTGCGTGCGTGCGTGTGTGTGTGTGTGTGTGTGTGTGTGTGTGTGTGTGTGTGCGTGTGCGTGTGTGTGTGTGCATATATATTCCCATTTGGGTCTGCCCTACAGAATCTCAGACAGAACTGGTCCGAGTTGCTGACAACTTTGAGTAGTCAGTCCCCAATGGCGCAGTGTAAAAGCACACTGAACAGAATCTAATCCATAGCAAATAGTGAAACACCAGTATATCATGTAGAATTATTCAAATAGCCCCACAAATGAAGGGTGTATTCAGTCCTGTACTACAGACCAAAATATCTCTGCTACACTGCAACTAGACTACTGTACCAGTGTAGCAGAACTGCTCATCGAGGTAACATGTGGAAGTTAGAACATTTATCTTCTGTGGAGGATGCTCCCATGACCCCTGACCCCTGGCCACGCTGGCACCTATCTGATCATCAGTGCCACTTTAGTGGGGACCCGCGGAGGCCCTGTTTATGCATTAACCGGGTTGCAATAATGAGCGCCGGCCCCTGACCAATTACAAGGAGATTTACACAAGGCTCCATAGCCTCCTGCAGCATATGGGCTAATCTTCCTGGGTGATCTGCAGTGCTTTGACTCTAAAACTCTCCAACCGCTTACATAGTCATGGAACACTGTTGCTGGTAGCCCTCGTAGTGGGATTTCATATTTTCGGAGGAGGACCCTAACTATGGGGCCAGTTTGTGTGTGTGTGTCCATTCGTGCATGTTTATGTGTGTATGTGTGTGAGGCAGACTGCTTGTGGAACAAACCTGGCGAACAGCCCACTCTGGACATTTGACCCTGTGGATTTTCTCGCTCCTCCATGTGGTTTTGTGGAGCTGGAACTTTTCCTCTAGCAAGGACTAAAAGGCTCAAAAGGGTGGAAAAAACAATGTTTTCTTAAGGCTTCTGGACGCCAGGTTGCATAAAAGGTTCCACATGCGTTTGCATCAAACCTCGACTGTTGAGACCACAGGTTCTGTTTTTATTGCCGTAAAACTGACTACCTAAGAAAGTACATATACATATATTCCATTCGCCCTGATTCTTATAAATGTAAATGAACTGCGAAATCAGGTTTACTCCCAAAAGAAAAACAGAGAACTAAATGTATCTTGCATGTGCATATGCGTGTACGCTTGAGTGCAGAGGTGCATGTGTGCATTTGTGTTTGTGCATAGGTGTACGTCCTGTGTGTGTCAAGCCTTGGTCATTGTATTTTGTGTTTTCGTTATATATTTGGTCAGGCCAGGGTGTGACATGGGTTTATATATTGTATTTTCGTATTGGGGTTTGTAGTAATTGGGATTGCGGCTGTGTAGGGGTGTTGTATGGGCTTGGCTGCCTGAGGCGGTTCTCAATCAGAGTCAGGTGATTCTCGTTGTCTCTGATTGGGAACCGTATTTAGGTAGCCTGGGTTTCACTGTGTATTTCGTGGGTGTTTGTTCCTGTCTCTGTGTAGTTTCACCAGATAGGCTGTAATAGGTTTCACATTCCGTTTGTTGTTTTTTATTTTGTATAGTTATTTCATGTGTCACTTTTTTCATTAAAGTCATGAGTAACCACCACGCTGCATTTCGGTCCGACTCTCTTTCTACAAACGAAGAACGACGTTACAGTGTGCTCATCTGTGTCTGTATGGCTGTGAAAGCACCTGAAGACTCAGAGACAAACGTTCAGAAATTAACCATTTATAAGACAGTTTCCTCACCATTTATTAATCAGACTTAATTGACTTGGAAATAGTTTAAAAGGACCATAATTAAACACCTTATGAATGATTTATTAATACATAAAGTTTTTACAAATGTTTACAATTGTGGGAGTAACGATGTCTTATTGATGGTTAATGACTGCATGTTATTATAAAGATGACCTGATAGCCTTTGCATTATAAGCTGCAGTGATAAAACACATCCCAATGGAAGGCCTCCCTTGTTTAGCAATGCTTCCTCCATACTTCCCCCTTTGGTCTTATGAGGTGGTGCTGTGGGACACAGGAGACTTTCTCTGTTCTCTAGCCCCTCTTTACCCTCTCTCCCACTATCATCTCTCCTTCTATCCTCTCCCCCTTGTCTGATAACAGTCATTGTAGGTTTCTCACTCCACAGCCTTTCAGAGAGGGGAATGGACAACACAAGCCACTCTGAACCCTAAAAACAGCACTATTTTAATCAGCTGTGTTAAAATAAAGCCCATGAAGATTCCTGTAGCATGAAAGGAGCCTCTATCACATACAACCTTTTATCTGACTATAGCTTTACATGAAGTCAAATGCCAAATTCATTACTTTGAAAATACATTGAATAATTTTAAATGTGTAGGCTATTTATAAATTGTAATGAAGTTTGTCTGTTGAATGAAGAGAGTCAGACCGAAATGCAGCGTGTAGGTTACTCATGACTTTAATGAATGAAAACAGTACATGAAATAACTGAAATACGAAAACAACAAACGAAACGAAACTAATTACAGCCTATCTGGTGACTACTACACAGAGACAGGAACAAACACCCACCAAATACAACGCGAACTCAGGCTACCTAAATACGGTTCCCAATCCGAGACAACGAGAATCACCTGACTCCAATTGAGAATCGCCTCAGGCAGCCAAGCCTAACTAGACACACCCCTAATCATACACAATCCCAATTAATACAAACCCCAATACGAAACACAACATATAAACCCATGTCACACCCTGGCCTACCAAACATATAACAAAAACACAAAATACAATGACCAAGGCGTGACATAAATGTTATGCAGGTGAATGAGAACCCAAAAGCGACTTAACAGAAACAGAGTTTATTCCAGTCCAAACAGAAAACGACTAATCCTGAATTCTTAACAGGAAATGTCCAAACGGGGAATAACAGAAATCCTCTAGTCTGTAGAGGGCAATAACAGGAGAAGCGGCCACAGACTGCAGGTCGCTTCGGGTAGGCGCAGGCCGTAGCTGATAGAGACACCTGCTCACACGCAGCATCTGATGAAGGCAAAAACACGACAGGACGGAACAAGAACACAGTACAGCAAACAAGGATCCGACAAGGACAGAGGCGGAAACAGAGGGAGAAATAGGGACTTAATCAGAGGGCAAAATAGGGGACAGGTGTGAAAGAGTAAACGAGGTAGTTAGGAGAATGAGGAACAGCTGGGAGCAGGAACGGAACGATAGAGAGAGAGAGAGAGAGGGATAGAGAGAGGGAAGGAACCTAATAAGACCAGCAGGGGGAAACGAATAGAAGAGGAAGCACAGGGACAAGACATGACAATCTATGACAAAACATGACAATAAATGTAGCTTTACTTTAATATCTTTAATTTGGTCACTGTATCATGTAAAATATTACACATAAAAATAAAATAAAAATACCACAAAAATGTAGCTGGAATAACTATACAATATTTTCTTGTGATCAAGTGAATACTCTGGGAAAGTTACATTATTACACAACAGCGCACACATGTACCCACCAATGGTACATACACCCACAAATGGTACATACACCCAGCAATGCCACATACACCCACCAATGTCTCATGTACCCACCAATGCTACATACACCCACCAATGGTACATGTACCCACCAATGGCACATACACCCAGTAATGGCGCATACACCTAGGCATGACTCATACACCCACCAATGGCACATACACCCAGGAATGGCGCATACACCCAGTAATGACGCATACACCCAGTAATGGTGCATACACCTAGGCATGACTCATACACCAACCAATGGCACATACACCCAGGAATGGCGCATACACCCAGTAATGATGCATACACCCACCAATGGCACATACACCCAGGAATGGCGCATACACCCAGTAATGTCACATACACCCAGCAATGTCACAAACACCCATCAATGGCGCATACACCTACCAATGGCAGATACACCCAGCAATGGCGCATACACCCACCAATGGCACAAACACCCAGCAATGGCACAAACACCCAGCAATGGCGCATACACCCAGCAATGGCACATACACCCAGCAATGTCACATACACCAATGGTACATACACCAATGTCACATACACCCAGCAATGTCACATACACCCAGCAATGGCACAAACACCCAGCAATGGCGCATACACCCAGCAATGTCACATACACCCACCAATGTCACATACACCCAGCAATGGCACTTGAAACCACCAATGTCACTTGAACCCACCAATGTCACATGAACCCACCAATGTCACTTGAACCCACCAATGTCACATGAACCCACCAATGGTACATGTATCCACCAATAGCACATACACCCACCAATGTCAAATGTACCCACCAATGTCACATGGCCAGCAATCACTGGACAAATGAGAGTGCATGGAGGCCTAAGGCGGTGAAGTGTGCCCCAACGATAGTTAAACTTCTTTGGGATCGGTGTCCCTTCCACGGGATGGTTGAGCTAACATAGGCTAATTTGATTAGCATGAAAAGTTAATAATAAACAAATTAGGCACATTTGTGTGATATTATATAAAAGTGTCTGAGACTCCCAGCTCTGTTTGCTGCTACCATGGAGGTGGTCTACCGTGACTGGCAGGAAATGGCATGTAAACACTTTTACCACATTCCACACGCTATAAAGAAACCCCCACAGAATGGACACTAAGTTTGTGGTAGTGAACGAGGGGCATTAGCTGTAGGGGGAGAGGACCAGTGTGGGGAAAGAATGGGTCAGGCCATGTGCAGTGTTATCGAACAGAAAACTTTAAGTATGGTTGTTATTCTGTGCTTCCATGTTGGATATATTCCACTCTGGAATGGGGCTCTTCCCTCATGAACTGTACAATGCATGCTGGGAACCTCTGTTCACCGGGTATGATTTTCCATCATGCTTTATGAGCACGGGAGATCAAATCTGTTTGCTCTTGGTCAAGAATGCAATTAGCAGACACACACTCAGTGATTAACGTTAGCATATCACCAGCCGTCAACCATAGGCAAACATGTTTTCCCACTGAACTGATAGGAATGGAATGTCAAATAATGAGCACGGTCACCAGTTAATAACACTTCCTGGAAAGGCATTATACAAGGTGTTCAAAGTTCACACATATTGCTTTTTCCATCTAGATGGTAGAGATTGTAGTAGTCTAGTAGATACTGAGACTGATTTGCATCATAGTAGAAATATCAGTGTGTGTGTGTGTGTGTGTGTGTGTGTGTGTGTGTGTGTGTGTGTGTGTGTGTGTGTGTGTGTGTGTGTGTGTGTGTGTGTGTGTGTGTGTGTGTGTGTGTGTGTGTGTGTGTGTGTGTGTGTGTGTGTGTGTGTGTGTGTGTGTGTGTGTGTGTGTGTGTGCGTGTCCATGTTACTCATGTAAATGTGTACCGGTGCCTTGCATGGCTGTCTTTCACCCTGCCCACACAGATTCACTCCACCCCAGTACCCATCCCTGTCCTCCAGGAGTCCTCCTGTCCATCACAGCACCACCACTCCACTCTGCCCCCAGACAAACAAAGACCCAGGCAGGGCCAGTAGATGCCAGTGCTGGTTCTCACAGCCACAGCCATCCCCAGATAGCATCTCAGTCCCTCCCATCCCAGCTTGCACACATTCACCAGGACCCAGCCACACAGATAGGGTTGCAAATGAGTGCTTCTGTGAGTTCCGAGCCTGGGGAGGGACAGGGAGGTTTCAGGGTGGGATACTGGGACACTGGATGGGAGCCCTGCATGGACATCACCCCCAGTGGACTAGCCCTTGTTCTCCACCATTAATTGATCGATACCTGATATTTGGACTGCGATTCAGGGGCAACTCTCTGGGGCTGGAGACCACTCTCACTGATATGTGTGGGAACCGAGTGGGGGGGCCACAGAGGTCCACCTGCTGAATGGCTGTTGGGCCCTATTCCCTCTGCACCCTCAGCATTGTCAAGGGTTTCTATTCCGTTTCTCTTCTCAGATGAGCCACACAGTGAAGTGCTACCAAAGTGGGATATTTGTCAGGGGGGAGACTATTGAAAGGGGTGACATTGGAGGGAGGGAGGCAGGGAGGGAGGGAAGCAAGTGGCCGACATAGAGCCTAAAGTTCTCTCACAGCATTGAGGGTAGAGTGGTGATGTCATACAGAGGTAGAAGTTGTGGTTTTGTGTATTTGATTTAGGGACCTTTCAGATTTGGTCTATGACATATTTTCATGTGGCAAGCATGCTATTACACATGTACCCAAGGTAATGACAGCAGATATGATTCATTCTCATTAGAAATTCACCAGTTACATTATAAAGGTTCACATGGCCGCGGGGCCAGACGGATTACCAAGATGTGTACTCAGAGCATGCGCCGACCAACTAGCAAGTGTCTTCACTGACATTTTCAACCTCTCCCTGACCGAGTCTGTAATACCTACATGTTTCAAGCAGACCACCATAGTCCCTGTGCCCAAGAAAGCAAAGGTAACCTGCCTAAATGATTATCACTATCACGTCGGTAGCCATGAAGTGCTGTGAAAGGCTGGTCATTGCTCACATCAACACCATCATCCCGGAAACCCTAGACCCACTCCAATTCGCATACCACCCTAACAGATCCACAGATGACGCAATCTCAATCGCACTCCACACTACCCTTTCCCACCTGGACAAAAGGAACACCTATGTGAGAATGCTTTTCATAGACTGCAGCTCAGCGTTCAACACCATAGTACTGACAAAGCTCATCACTAAGCTAATGACTTTAGGACTAAACACCTCCCTCTGGACTTCCTGACGGGCCGCCTCCAGGTGTTAAGGGAGGCAACAACACATCTGCCATGCTGACCCTCAACACTGGGGCCCCTCAGGGGTGTGTGCTTAGTCCTGTCCTGTACTCCCTGTTCACCCACCACTGCGTGGCCAGACACGACTCCAACATCCTCATTAAGTTTGCTGACGACACACCAGTGGTAGGCCTGATCACTGACAACAATGACCCATATAGGGAGGAGGTCAGAGACCTGGCAGTGTGGTGTCAGTACAACAACCTCACCCTCAACGTGAGCAACACAAAGCAGCTGATTGTGGACTACAGGAAAAGGAGGGCCAAACAGGCCCCCATTAAAGTGACGGGGCTGTAGTGGAACGGGTCGAGAGTTTCAGGTTCCTTGGTGTCCACATCACCAATGAATTATCATGGTCCAAGGCAGTCGTTAAGAGAGCACGACAACACCTTTTCCCCCCTCAGGAGACTGAAAAGATTTGGCATGGATCCCCAGATCCTCAAAAGGTTCTACAGCTGCACCATCAAGAGGATCCTGACTGGTTGCAACACCACCTGGTATGGCAACTGCTCAGCATCTGACCGTAAGGCACTACAGAGGATAGTGCGTACGGCCCAGTAGATCACTGGGGCCAAGCTTCCTGCCATCCAGGACCTATATACTAGGCGGTGTCAGAGGAAGGCCCAAAAATTGTCAAAGACGCCAGTCACCCACGTCATAGATTGTTCTTTCTGCTACCGCACGGCAAGCGGTGTACAAATTACCTCGGCTAACCTGTACCCCCGCATATTGACTCGGTACCGGCACCCCCTGTAAATAGCCTGTATATAGTTGTTATATTATTGTGTTATTTTTTTATTTACATTTTTTACCTTAGTTAATTTAGTTTAAAAAATATATATTATAGTGTATATATTTTTTAAGGGGTGGATCAGCTTAAAATTGCGGGAAGATTGTTGCTTCCATCAATGTAATTGTCTGCATCATTTTCAATCCCCCATATTGTTTTGGTAAATATATATATCCATATACATACACGCATGCATACATACACATATATACATACACATACCTATATAAATATACATATTTTTTAAAAGAATATACCTTTATTATTCCCCGCAAACCCTACCGCCCTTCCCCCAATTGGAGTAAACTAATAAACACTTAGGCTTCTACCTTCAATTTATACATCTATATATTATTATTATTATTATTATTATTATTATTATTATTATTATTATATTACTATTATATTATACATCTTATACACATTTTACAGACACAATTATTATACAATAGTTATATGTTGTTTGTTTTTAGTCCTTCCTCTATTTCTAATGTCCATCCAGTTTGATTTCTATTTGTAACTGTGCTATTTCACAAAAGTTCTGAACCTATATACATTTTACAGACCCCGTATATTGTACATGTTTTATCTTGCTATTAGTCCCACCCTTCAGCTCCATACAACCTCTCCCATCTGTCTCTCAACATCATATATTTGGGATTTCTATTTGCCATATATTTCTCAACTGTGTTGTGATGCTTCACACAAGTACTGAACCTTCTTCAGATTGAAAATTAAAAATAGATTTTTTTGCTAAAATAATTATTATAGTATTGATTGATTGTCTATGGCTTTTCAAATCACCAAGTATTGCTATCTGCAGAGTTAGTTATAGGCAAATGTTGCAATTCTTCAGCCATTCCTGGAGCTGTGACCAAAAATGAGCCACATATGGACAATACCAAAATAAATTATCTATCTATCTAATGACTCACAGCAGAATCTGCAGAGCTGGGAAGATTGTATCTCTTATATATAACATTCTATTGGTTGCAAGAATTCTGTACAGTCATTTAAAATGAAAAATTTGAAGTTTTGAATCTGGTGTTGTTTTGCGTATCAAATCATAAACTCTGTGGCATGGATTGGTACATCACAAATCTCTTCCCAACTATTTTACAATTTATATGGCACAGCTGTCAGTTTTTTGGTCCTTAAATGAAATTGGGATATGTTTTTATTTATCACACTTTTGAACAGACATTTCCATATGTCTGTGTTAGCTGCATGTGTGACATAACTCCACCAGTCCTATTTATGATATTTTTCATTGTCACGTCCTGACGTTAGAGAGCCTTTTATGTCTCTATTTGGTTTGGTCATGGTGTGATTTGGGTGGGCATTCTATGTTCTGTTTTCTATGTTTTGTTTTCTATGTTTTGGCCAGTTATGGTTCTCAATCAGGGACAGCTGTCTATCATTGTCTCTGATTGGGAATCATACTTAGGCAGCCTTTTTCCCTCTTCCCTATTGTGTGGGTAGTTATCTTTGTTAGAGGCACTATAGCCCTTTTTAAATTTATTTTTGACCTTTATTTTACTAGGCAAGTCAGTTAAGAACAAATTCTTATTTTCAATGACGGCCTAGGAACAGTGGGTTAACTGCCTGTTCAGGGGCAGAACGAATGATTTGTACCTTGTCAGCTCAGGGATTTGAACTTGCAACCTTTCAGTTACTAGTCCAAAGTTCTATCCACTAGGCTACCCTGCCGCCCCTAGTAAATAAAGGAAAATGTACGCTTACCACGCTGCACCTTGGTCCAGTCATTTCCACCAAGACGCCCATGACATTTGTTTTTTTAATCAATTAGTATATTTGAGTTTAACCACAATATTTGTTGTATTATTTGTTCTGTCTGCAAATCAAATCAAATCAAATCAAATCAAATTTTATTTGTCACATACACATGGTTAGCAGATGTTAATGCGAGTGTAGCGAAATGCTTGTGCTTCTAGTTCCGACAATGCAGTGATAACCAACAAGTAATCTAACAATTCCAAAACTACTGGCTTATACACAGTGTAAGGGGATAAGGAACATGTACATAAGGATATATGAATGAGTGATGGTACAGAGCAGCATACAGTAGATCAGTCTTTATAGGTAGATTAAACTGAAATTGCAACCAACTTGTTAAAAAGGCTGTTGGTTTAAAAAATAACGGTATTTTGGAGATTATTTCCTTTTCAAACAACCGAAAGTGATTAGGTGTAATCTGAATAAAGGGGAAAAAGGCCCTTCTTGAACATAGGATGAGACATTCCTACCAATTTACTAGAGAACCAGTTTGGATTTAAGTATAACTTTTGTATGACTGATGCCTTTAGTGAGAGGTCTAATGCTTTAATATTTAATCATTTCTGCCCTCCGAATTCATATTCATTATATAAATTGACCCTTTTAATTTTGTCTCGGTTGCTGTTCCAAATAAAATTGTATATTTTATGTTCATATAATTTCAAAAGCAGGTCACTAGGTGTAGGCAAAACCATAAGCAAATAGGTAAACTGTGATATGACTAAAGAGTTCATCAGGATGATTTTTCCACAAATAGACAGGTATTTTCCTTTCCATGGTAGCAAGATCTTAGCTATTTTTGCTAACTTTCTATTAAAACTTATTGGAGTGAGATAATTTATTTCAGGATATGTATACAGAGTATGTACACATCTCCGTCAGACCATTTAATTGGTATACTACACGGTAATGTAAAACTTGTATTTTTTAGTGATCCAATACGCAATATAGTACGCTTATCCTAATTTGGTTTTAATCCAGAGAATAAATATTTTATTAACTCTATTTCTTATAGTGCATTGTTGGTTAAGGGCTTGTAAGTTAGAATTTCATAGTAAGGTCTACTACAGCTGTTGCATTCGTCGCATTTGACAAATACAATTTTATTTGATTTGATGTGTGTCACTATTACATCTAAATTAAAATATATACAGTGAATTCCAAAATTATTGGGACAGGGACGTATGTTTTGTGGATTGGGCTCTGTACTCCAGTACTTTTGGATTTGAAATGATACAACTGTCATCTTTCATTTGAGTATATTTTCGTCCATATCGGGTGAACCGTTTAGAAATTACTGCACTTTTTGTAAATATTCCCCCCATTTTAGGGGACTAAAGGTATTGGGATTGTTTCACTTATATGTGAATTAAAGTAGTCAAACTTTTAGTATTTGGTCCCATATATATTACATCAAGCTTGTGAATCTGCAAACTTGTTGGATGCATTAGCTGTTTATTTAAAATGTGTTTCAGATTATTTTGTGCCCAATAGAAATCAATGGTAAATAATGTATTGTGTCATTTTGGAGTTACTTTTATTGTAAATAAGAATGTAATATTTTTCTAAACACTTCTACATTAATGTGGATGTTACCACGGTTACGGATAGTCCTGAATGAATTGTGAATAATGATGAGTGAGAAAGTTACGTCCCAGAAAAACTAACCCCCCTTGTGAGCACTTAGCATGTCTTAGGGCTATGTTTCTGTATTTGGTTGTCTCTGACTTTCTCACTCATCATTATTCAGGCGAGACCATTGGGTTCTTATTGACCTCCCTGATCAAGGCCCTTCACCTCCCTGACCAAGGCCCTTCACCTCCCTGACCAAGGCCCTTCAGCTCCCTGACCAAGGCCCTTCCCCAATCCTGTCTCAGAGCTCTATGGACAATTCCTTCGATCTCATGGCTTGGTTTTTGTTCTGACATGCACTTTCAACTGTGGGACC
Organism: Oncorhynchus gorbuscha; assembly: GCF_021184085.1. Taxonomy (NCBI): domain Eukaryota; kingdom Metazoa; phylum Chordata; class Actinopteri; order Salmoniformes; family Salmonidae; genus Oncorhynchus; species Oncorhynchus gorbuscha. Next base: position 22,981 of record NW_025747191.1, read on the forward strand.
TTATATAGACAGGTGTGTGCCTTTCCAAATAATGTCCAATCAATTGAATTTACCACAGGTGGACTCCAATCAAGTTGTAAAAACATCTCAAGGACGATCAATGGAAACAGGATGCACCTGAACTCAATTTCGAGTCTCATAGCAAAGGGTCTGAATACTTAAGTAAATTAGGTATTTCTGTTTCGTAATTTTTATAAATGTGCAGCATTTTCAAAAACCTGTTTTCGCTTTGTCATTATGGGGTATTGTGTGTAGATCGATGAGGGAAAAATTATTTAATCCATTTTAGAATAAAAGGCTGTAATTTAATGAAATGTGGAAAAAGTCATGGGGTCTGAATACTTTCCGAATGCACTGTAAGTGAATTATATATACAAAAAGTTCTGTGATTTCTCAACAATTCACCCAGTAAGGAGGAAAATACCCTCAAATTAAAGATGAAAGTCTTTTTACTTTTTACCTCATAGTCATTGTATAATTTCAAATCCAAAGTGCTGGATTAAAGAACCAAGACAACAACAAATGTATCACTGTCTCAATACTTTTGGATCTGACTGTAACTGTTGTTCCTGTTTCCAACAGCCACAAGTTAACGGTGCAGAAGAACAAAGACATAAAGACGCTTTTCACCAGCACAAATAGTGTCACAAACCCACAATTACACTTAATGACTGAACAATGTCATCTGGACTGCTGGCTGGCCTTTGACCCTTGGTTTATTAGGAGCTTTAATGATGAACATAACTCTGTCAGCAGGGGAGGACTGGGGACTGAAGGCTCAGGGGTGGGAGGAGGACAGGTGCCCATCATGGTTTGGGTCAATGCCATTTTAATTCCAGCCAAGTCAGGAAGAACACTGCAATTTCCATTCCAATTCCAAAATATTCTTATTGAAAAACATTGGATAGAATTTCAGTGTCCTTCCTGAATTGAAATGGAATTGACCCCAAACCTGGTGTCCACTAAGGTGTATGTCTCAATTGGGATGACAGCTTTACCAGGTCAAACGATTAGGAGGAGGTACAATTGTGGGATTTGCACCCAGTCCCTGCTTGTGAAGGCAATGTCCTTCCAAGAAGGAATTCCTACTTGGGCTGAGGGTGATATTGATTTTAACTCACAGGTCATGAGTGTGTCCTACAAAAGGACAATGTACTAGACAACAGTCACATTCAAGGAGTGATTGCTGTGGATTTCACAAAGCTAGTCACATTCAAGGAGTGATTGCTGTGTATTTCACAAAGCTACAGTCATTCACATTAAATGGATTGATTACTGTGGATTTCACAAAGCTACAATCACATTTAAGGAACGATTGCTGCTCATTTCACAAAGCTACAGTCATATTCACATAGTGATTGCTGTGGATTTCACAAAGCTACAGTCACAATTCAGGAACGATTGCTGCTCATTTCACAAAGCTACAGTCATATTCACATAGTGATTGCTGTGGATTTCACAAAGCTACAGTCACAATTCAGGAACGATTGCTGTGGATTTCACAAAGCTACAGTCATATTCAGGGAGCGATTAGTGTGGATTTCACAAAACTGTTGGTTGCAGTCACTGTAAAGTTTCCAAATCCTAATATTGATATTACAAAAGGATGTTATATTCTGTTGTAATGAGAATATTGTGTCATGGATCTTTTACAGGAAACAGAAGCACAGGTCCACAGGTCCACAGGTCCACAGGTCCACAGGTCCACAGGTCCACAGGTCCACAGGTCCACAGGTCCACAGGTCCACAGGTCCACAGGTCCACAGGTCCACATATTCCAGTTACTTATAAGCATGCACCCATTAAGAACATGACTGGAAAAAGTCTTCAATCCCCATGGATTGATGAGGAACTGAAATAGTGTATGGTTGAGAGGGCAAAAGGCTTGGCAAATAAGTCTGGCTGCACAACCCATTGTCAAACGTATTGCAAATAGAGAAATCAAGGGACTAAACTGAATAAAAAGAAGAAACTACACTATGAAACGAAGATAAATGACATAAAGAATGATAGTAAAAACCTTTGGAGCACCTTAAATGACATTTTGGGAAAAAAGGCAAACTCAACTCCATCATTTATTGAACCAGATGGCTCATTCATCGCGAAACCAACTGATATTGCCAACTACTTTCATGATTTTTTCATTGGCAAGATTATCAAACTTAGGGATGCCATGCTAGTAAAAAACGCTGACACTACACATCCAAGTATATCTGACCAAATAATGAAAGACAAGCATTGTGGAAGTGTGGAAGAGTTGAGAAAATGATTGGTGCCTATCAACAATGACAAGCCACCGGGGTCTGACAACTTGGATGGAAAATTATTGAGGATAATAGTGGACAATATTGCCACTCTTATTCGCCATTTGTTCAATTTAAGGCTACTAGAATGTGTGTGCCCCCAGGCTTGGATGGAAGCTAAAGTTATTCCAAATCAAATTCAAATCAAATCAAATGTATTTATATAGCCCTCCTTACATCAGCTGATATCTCGAAGTGCTGTACAGAAACCCAGCCTAAATCCTCAAACAGCAACCCAAGAATAGAAAGCCCCCTTTACTGGATCAAATATCCAACCAATCAGCATGTTACCAACCCTTAGTAAACTTTTGGAAAAATTGTGTTTGACCAGATACAATGCTATTTTACAGTATTTTACAGTAAACAAATATGTTACAGTTAACAAACTTCCAGCATTCTTATAGGGAAGGACATTCAACAAAATATGATTGGTACAAAGATTGTGGGGGCTGTTTTGTAAGAATTGTGTGCAGATTTTGACATTATTGATCATAGTCTTCTGCTGAAAAAACATATGTGTTATGGATTTACACCCCCTGCTACTGTATATTGTGGATAAAGAGTCACCTGTCTAACAGAACACAGAGGGTGTTCTTTAATGGAAGCCTTTCCAACATAATCCAGGTAGAATCAGGAATTCCCCAGGGCAGCTGTCTAGGCCCATTACTTTTAAAAATCTTTACTAATGACATGCCACTGGCATTGAATAAAGCCAGAGTTTCTATGTATGCAGATGACTCAACTCTATACATGTCAGCTATTACAGTGACTGAAATGACTGCGACTGAAATTACTTAACAAAGAGTTGCAGTTAGTTTCGGAGTGGGTGGCAAGGAATAAGTTAGTCCTAAAACTATAAGCATTGTATTTGGGACAAATCATTCACTAAACCATAAACCTAAAATCAAATCAAATCCAATCCAATTTTATTTGTCACATACACATAGTTAGAACATGACTGGGAAAAGTCTTCAATCCCCATGGATTGATGAGGAACTGGTTTTGTCGCACCTGGACTACTGTTCAGTCGTGTGGTCAGGTGCCACAAAAAATAACTTAGTAAAATTGCAATAAGCTCAGATCAGGGCAGCATGGCTGACCCTTAGATGTACACAGAGAGCTAATATTAATAATATGCATGTCAATCTCTCCTGGCTGAAAGTGGGGGAGAGATTGACTTCATCACTACTTTTATTTATGAGAGGTATTGACATGTTGGATGCACCGAGCTGTCTGTCTAAACTACTGGCACACAGCTCGGACACCCATGCATACCCCATAAGACATGCCACAAGAGGTCTCTTCCCAGTCCCCAAGTCCAGAACAGACTATGGGAGACACACAGTACTACATAGAGCCACGACTACATGGAACTCTATTTCACATCAAATAACTGACACAAGCAGTAAAATTAGATTTGAAAAAACAGATAAAAATACCCCTTATGGAACAGCGGGGACTGTAAAGCAACACAAACATAGGCACAAACACATGCATGCACACACACACACATTAACATGCACACTATACACACATGTACACATGGATTTTGTACTGTAGATATGTGGTAGTGGTGTAGGGGCCAGAGGGCACACAGTGTGTTGTGGAATCTGTGAATGTATTTTTATGTTTTTAAAATTGTATGAACTGCCTTAATTTTGCTGGACACCAGGAAGAGTAACTGCTGCCTTGGCAACAGCTAAATGGGATCCATAATAAATACAAATATCATTAGATGGAACTAAGGGAAACATTACACAGCAGTTGCTATGCAACTACAATGTTGTTACTGCAACTATGACTGTGTCATTACATTGTTAACTTAATAAGTGTTACCATTTTTCAAAGCAAGAAGATGCAATCTTCAACACCCAATATTTCCTTCTCATATTGAAACAAATCAGCCAATTATAGTGAGGTATCAAACCTGCTACTTTAACCTTTACCTGTCCAACTCAGGTCATTGTTGTCATCGCTGCAGATCAGGCTGTGTGACTTTCTCTAATCCCTTCCTCCCCATGTCAACACAGTGTCAATCTCACAGGTCTCCTCTATAAGCCGGGGCTGTGGTCCACTGGTATGCCATGCATCATGCCCCAGCCATGATCTGAAGGAGGGGGTCGAGGGGGTGGAGTCAGAGAGATGGAGGACGAGGAGGAGTATGAAAACATCCATAATTAGCAGATTTAAATAAAGTCCACTTTCCAGCCATCTGGCTAGTGTGTGGGAGGGATAGGGGTGGAGGGATAGGGGTGGAGGGATAGGGATGGAGGGATAGCGGTGGAGGGATAGCGGTGGAGGGAGCGGTGGAGGGATAGCGGTGGAGGGAGGGGTGGAGGGATAGGGGTGGAGGGATGGAGGGAGGGGTGGAGGGATAGCGGTGGAGGGATAGGGGTGGAGGGATAGGGATGGAGGGATAGGGGTGGAGGGTTAGGGGTGGAGGGATAGGGATGGAGGGATAGCGATGGAGGGATAGGGGTGGAGGGATAGGGGTGGAGGGATAGGGATGGAGGGATAGGGGTGGAGGGATAGGGATGGAGGGATAGCGATGGAGGGATAGGGGTGGAGGGATAGGGGTGGAGGGAGGGGTGGAGGGATAGGGATGGAGGGAGGGGTGGAGGGAGGGGTGGAGGGATAGGGATGGAGGGATAGCGATGGAGGGATAGGGGTGGAGGGATAGGGGTGGAGGGATGGAGGGATAGGGGTGGAGGGATAGGGTGGAGGGATAGGGGTGGAGGGGTGGGGATAGCGGTGGAGGGATAGCGGTGGAGGGATAGGGGTGGAGGGGGATGGAGGGATAGGGGTGGAGGGATGGAGGGATAGGGATGGAGGGATAGGGGTGGAGGGATAGGGGTGGAGGGAGGGGTGGAGGGATAGGGATGGAGGGGGATGGAGGGAGGGGTGGAGGGTTAGGGATGGAGGGATAGGGGTGGGGATAGGGGTGGAGGGTTAGGGATGGAGGGATGGAGGGATAGGGATGGAGGGATAGCGATGGAGGGATAGGGGTGGAGGGAGGGGTGGAGGGATAGGGGTGGAGGGATAGGGATGGAGGGAGGGGTAGGGATGGAGGGATAGGGGTGGAGGGATAGGGATGGAGGGATAGCGATGGAGGGATAGGGGTGGAGGGATAGGGGTGGAGGGAGGGGTGGAGGGATAGCGGTGGAGGGATAGGGGTGGAGGGATAGGGGTGGAGGGATAGGGGTGGAGGGATAGGGGTGGAGGGATAGGGATGGAGGGATAGGGATGGAGGGATAGGGGTGGAGGGATAGGGATGGAGGGATAGCGATGGAGGGATAGGGGTGGAGGGATAGGGGTGGAGGGATAGGGGTGGAGGGATAGCGGTGGAGGGATAGCGGTGGAGGGAAAAGGGGGGCAGGAGGGGGTAAGCGGGGCTGCCTAAGAAGGCTAATAAAGCTGAGAGGTGAAACCACTTATTTTCATCCCAGTATCCTAGAAGTTGCTCCCCCAGGCAGGACAGGAGCCAAAAGAAGCTCAAGTTAAACCTGTCTCACTGGACTCCGGGATCAAAATGTAGAATACAATGTGCCATTCACCGATTAGAAAGAGAACGTGACCTCCCAGCAAACTTGTGCTGTCTCTCTTGTCGTGATGTGTGTTTTGTGTATATTACTTTTTTAATCCCAGCTTCCGTCCCCTCAGGAGCCCTTTTACTTCTTGGTTGCCTTTTTTGCTTTTTTTGTCATTGTAAATAAGAATTTGTTCTTAACTGACTTGCCTAGTTCAAAGGAAGGTTAAATAAACAAAATACAAAAACAGGGGACATCCAGGGTACGATGATGTTCCAGGGACGTCTTAACGACACATTAATGTTTGCTGTGCTCTAAAAACACATTATAGATCACAAACGTATAAAATGTGTCAAATACACAGATACTTCTCACTACATTATTTATTAGACTAAAGCATGGGGTGCCATATGAGTTGGACACCCAAGTGGCGCAGCAGTTTAAGGCACTGCATCTCAGTGCTAGAGGCATCACTACAGACCCTGATTCGATCTTGGGCTGTATCATAACCGGCCGTGATCCAGAGTCCAATAGAGCGGTGCACAATTGGCCCAGCATCATCCGTGTTAGGGAAGGGTTTGGCCGTCATCGTAAAATAACAATTTGTACTCAACTTACCTAGTTACAGTTGAAGTCGGATGTTAACATACACTTAGGTTGGAGTCATTAAAACTCGTTTTTCAACCACTCCACAAATTTCTTGTTAATTAACAAACTATAGTTTTGGCAAGTTGGTTAGGAGATCTACTTTGTGCAAGACACAGGTAATTTTTCCAACAATTGTTTACAGACAGATTATTTAACTGTATCCCAATTCCAATGGGTCAGAAGTTTACGTACACTAAGTTGAATGTGCCTTTAATAGCTTGGAAAATGACATAAAATGAAGTCATGGCTTTAGAAGCTTCAGATAGGCATTTGAGTCAATTGGAGGTGTACCTGTGGGTGTATTTCAAGGCCTACCTTCAAACTCAGTGCCTCTTTGCTTGACATCATGAGAAAATCAAAAGAAATCAGCCAAAACCTCAGAAAAAAAATTGTAGACCTCCACAAGTCTGGTTCATCCAAATGCCTGAAGGTACCACATTCATCTGTACAAACAATAGTACGCAAGTGTAAACACCATGGGTTTATGCAGCCGTCATACCGCTCAGGAAGGAGACCCGTTCTGTCTCTTAGAGATGAACGTACTTTGGTTCGAAAAGTGCAAATCAATCCCAGAAGAACAGCAAAGGACATTGTGAAGATGCTGTAGGAAACAGGTCCCAAAATTGTCTTTATCGACAGTTAAACAAGTCCTATATCGACATAACCTGAAAGGCCGCTCAGTAAGGAAGAAGCCACTGCTCCAAAACCACCATAAAAAGCCATACTACGGTTTGCAACTGCACATGGGGACAAAGATTGTACTTTTTGGAGAAATGCCCTCTGGTCTGATGAAACAAAAATATAACGGTTTGGCCATAATGACCATCATAATGTTTGGAGGAAAAAGATGGAGGCTTGCAAGCCTAAGAACACCATCCCAACCGTGAAGCACGGGGGTGGCAGCATCATGTTGTGGGGGTTCTTTGCTGCAGGAGGGATTGGTGCACTTCACAAAATAGATGGCATCATGAGGAGGGACAATTATGTGCATATATTGAAGCAACATCTCAAGACATCAGTCAGGAAGTTAAGAAGTTAGGAAGTCCTGTGTGAATCTAAGTGTGCGTTCTCTAATTCTCTCCTGCTTTCTTTCTCTCTCTCGGAGGACCTGAGCCCTAGGACTATGCCCCAGGACTACCTGACATGATGACTCCTTGCTGTCCCCAGTCCACCTGGCCATTCTGCTGCTCCTGTTTTAACTGACCTGAGCCCTAGGACCATGCCCCAGGACTACCTGACATGATGACTCCTTGCTGTCCCCAGTCCACCTGGCCATGCTGCTGCTCCAGTTTCAACTATTCTGCCTTACTATTATTTGACCATGCTGGTCACTTATGAACATTTGAACATCTTGGCCATGTTCTGTTATAATCTCCACCCAGCACAGCCAGAAGAGGACTGGCCACCCCACATATGCTCTCTCTAATTCTCTCTTTCTTTCTCTCTCTCGGAGGACCTGAGCCCAAGGACCGTGACCCAGGACGACCTGACATGATGACTCCTTGCTGTCCCCAGTCCACCTGACTGTGCTGCTGCTCCAGTTTCAACTGTTCTGCCTTATTATTATTCGACCATGCTGGTCATTTATGAACATTTGAACATCTTGGCCATGTTCTGTTATAATCTCCACCGGCACAGCCAGAAGAGGACTGGCCACCCCACATAGCCTGGTTCCTCTCTAGGTTTCTTTCTAGGTTTTGGCCATTCTAGGGAGTTTTTCCTAGCCACCGTGCTTCTACACCTGCATTGCTTGCAGTTTGGGGTTTTAGGCTGGGTTTCTGTACAGCACTTTGAGATATCAGCTGATGTACGAAGGGCTATATAAATAAATTTGATTTGATTTGATCTGCAGTCTTTGAGGTGCATCACACCACCCTGGGAAAAGACTGTGGATCTGCAGTCTTTGAGGTGCATCACACCACCCTGGGAAAAGACTGTGGATCTGCAGTCTTTGAGGCGCATCACACCATGGGAAAAGACTGTGGTTCTGCAGTCTTTGAGGTGCATCACACCACCCTGGGAAAAGACTGTGGATCTGCAGTCTTTGAGGTGCATCACACCACCCTGGGAAAAGACTGTGGATCTGCAGTCTTTGAGGTGCATCACACCACCCTGGGAAAATACTGTGGTTCTGCAGTCTTTGAGGTGCATCACACCACCCTGGGAAAAGACTGTGGATCTGCAGTCTTTGAGGTGCATCACACCACCCTGGGAAAAGACTGTGGATCTGCTGTCTTTGAGGTGCATCACACCATGGGAAAAGACTGTGGATCTGCAGTCTTTGAGGTGCATCACACCATGGGAAAAGACTGTGGATCTGCAGTCTTTGAGGTGCATCACACCACCCCTGGGAAAAGACTGTGGATCTGCAGTCTTTGAGGTGCATCACACCACCCTGGGAAAAGACTGTGGATCTGCAGTCTTTGAGGTGCATCACACCACCCTGGGAAAAGACTGTGGATCTGCAGTCTTTGAGGTGCATCACACCACCCTGGGAAAAGACTGTGGATCTGCAGTCTTTGAGGTGCATCACACTACCCCTGGGAAACGACTGTGGATCTGCAGTCTTTGAGGTGCATCACACCACCATGGGAAAAGACTGTGGATCTGCAGTCTTTGAGGTGCATCACACCACCCTGGGAAAAGACTGTGGATCTGCAGTCTTTGAGGTGCATCACACCACCATGGGAAAAGACTGTGGATCTGCAGTCTTTGAGGTGCATCACACCACCCTGGGAAAAGACTGTGGATCTGCAGTATTTGAGGTGCATCACACCATGGGAAAAGTGTCAAAGGAGGAAATGCGAATACCAGATCCGATTGCCTTGTTTGAGTCCCTGAATAAAGTGACCAAGGACCAAGAGAATGCCTCTATCCACAAACGTAGTGCTCTGAAATTAGGGACAAAACATTCTGTCAGAGCTCATGATTGATCAGTCTGGAGTGTTTTGTCAAAATTCTGCCATCCTTACATCCACTCCCCCCAGGCACTTCCTATAATCAAAGGCCCAGTGCCCACCCATGGCTAATTACATATTAAAATAAACTTCAGCAAGGCCTGATTTAAAGCAGCCTCCCTTGGACCTGAGCAACACAAAGGGTGAGTCCCAGATAGGACCCTATTCCCTATATAGTGCACTACTTTTGACCAGGGCCCAATAGGGGGAATAGAGTGCCATCTGGGACACAGCCATAGAGATAGATAAAGAGAGAGATCCAGATCAATATTGAAGGGGCCACTATTGTTTGCTAAAATGCCAGAGAGGGTGAGATAAATCAGATAGCTGAGGGAAGAGAAGAGACCCGCGATCTTGTTCTCACGGCTCCCTGGGCCACTGCACTCAGAACAGACACACCTGGCCTAACAAAGCCCAGGAACAGTGGGAGGGACAGACACACACACGCAAACACAGATGCATGCTCACCCACTCACATGCTCACACAGACGCTCACACACAACCAATGTTAGACACGCTTTTGAACCGGATGGATATCACTAACATTATTGTATATACTATAGTACACATGCAAAACCGGAGGGTAAAGCAGCACATTTACATGTATGTGTATCTGCAGCTGCAGGCTCATTCTCTAAGGTTATACAGGGTGGACAGAGATGCAGGCATTGTCAGAACACTGAGGAAGTACACTGGAGGTTTATACATGCTGAGCCACTCTTGTGATTCTTCTGTGAAGATGCAGTAGACTGTTAAAGATCACTACCAGACTGTAAAGTCAACAGTACCTCAACGTGCCAGTTTGTAGAATGTGTCTTCACAGCACAAGGCACCTGTAACCATACAGGAAAAGCCCACTTGCACTCTCAGCCTTTGGGTTTGCAGATGGTTCTTCAGGATGCGTCAGTGTGCCAGACCACACCGCATTACAGTACCTAAAGAGTGCTGAAGGAGAGCCAGCTTCCAAACTTCACAGAATAGGATAAAAAAGGGGATATGTAACTGAGAGATGACTGAATTGGGGGTGGTGAGAGATGGGAAATAATCAGTTTAGGGGGAAAGCGAGACGTGTGAGACTAACCGAATAATCACACCGAGGGGCTGAAGTCCAAAATTACAGGGTTACAGCTTTCTCTGAATAAACTCTCACTTTTTCACTTTTTCACTCCTCCCCTCCTCCCCTCCTCCTCTCCTCTTCTCTCATTCTCCCCTCCTCCTCCCTTTCTCCCCTCCGTCCCTCCTCCTCTCCTCTTCTCTCATTCTCCCCTCCTCCCCTCCTCCTCTCCTCTTCTCTCATTCTCCCCTCCTCCTCCCCTTCTCCCCTCCTCCTCTCCTCCTCTCCTCTTCACTCCTTCTCCCCTCATCCTACCCTTCTCCCCTCCTCCTACCCTTCTCCCCTCCTCCCCTCATTCTCTCCTCTTCCTCCTTCTCCCCTCCTCTACTCTCATTCTCCACCCCTCCACCCCTCCTTCTCTCCTCTTCACTCCTTCTCCCCTCCTCCTACCCTTCTCCCCTCCTCCTACCCTTCTCAGCTCCTCCTCACTCCTCCTCCACTTCTCCCCTCCTTTTCACTCATTCTCCCCTCCTCCTGACTCCTACTCCCTTTCTCCCCCTACCCTTATCCCCTCCTGCTACCCTTCTCCCCTTCTCCCCTCCTCCTACCCTTCTCCCCTTCTCCCCTCCTCCTACCCTTCTCCCCTCCTCCTCCACTTCTCCCCTCCTCCTCACTCCTCCTACCCTTCTCCACTCCTCCTACCCTTCTCCCCCTTCCTACCCTTCTCCCCTCCTCCTACCCTTCTCCCCTCCTCCTACCCTTCTCCCCTCCTCCTACCCTTCTCCCCTCCTCCTCCACTTCTCCCATCCTCCTCACTCCTCCTACCCTTCTCCCCTCCTCCTACCCTTCTTCCCTCCTCCTACCCTTCTCCCTCCTCCTCACTCCTCCTACCCTTCTCCCCTTCTCCCCTCCTCCTACCCTTCTCCCCTCCTCCTCCACTTCTCCCCTCCTCCTCAGTCCTCCTACCCTTCTCCCCTCCTCCTACCCTTCTCCCCTCCTCCTACCCTTCTCCCTCCTCCACTTCTCCCCTCCTCCTCACTCCTCCTCACCTCCTCCCCTCCTCCCCTTCTCCCCTCCCCCTCCCTCCTTCTCCTTTCCTCCCCCCTCCTCCTCCCTCCTTCTCGACTCAGTTCTTAATCATCTGTTGTTGGATTCCTCCTTAAATCATCCTGTCACTTCTCACACTCAGCGCCTGTGGAGCGTGAGCCGAGCCTGAGCTGGTTTCAATTTGAGTCCCGATAGAAGTTCATACGTTTGTGATAAATTCTGCTGAGTCTGGCTGAAGCTGGAGCTGATTTGGAAGCGGTGTTTGCTTTCGGCTCCTGCCTTGATTACCTACCCAGCTACCTCTCGTCCTAGACTTCATTGGGAAAACACAAAGAGAGCCTCTGTTTTCCACTCTGACCCCTGATGCAACACGACCCCATGCAGAGAGAAGCCTGCTATTGTTGCTTCTTAGAGGGCTTAGGTTACAGGTGGGCCCAGGTATTAAAAAGATAACACTGACGTGGTGAATGCATGGCTGCCGGCTACTGCAATAGTATACGTGGTGTCAAGGGGGAAAAGTAGATGTCCTTTCTTGCCGGTACAGGACACAGAAGTGCACGCACATTTTGTTAAACTACAACAATGACAGGGGAGCCTATTCTGCTGACACTGACAAACAGATCAATACAAATGATGTTGTCTGATCCGTATGATCGGCCTACGAAAAAGGGAGACACCAATACAATATGACATCCATCTAACCTGGAGGAGGAAATTATTGTCCAAAAACAAACAAAAGTGGCACTGACCAAATGAAAAAGACAGTGAATATGCACATTTACCTGGGATATGGCCGATGTTCTCCAATGGTGCCAATAAGAGGCGACTATTAGCTGGATTAAATTAAGAATTTTCATAACTGAATGACAGATTGGAGTCTTTTCATTGTCATCTCATTAAATCAATAGCCATTTGCTTTCCAAAACAGTTTTTCCGCAATTGCATCTTTTAATATTGCATATGCATGGCTGGGCTTTTCACGGACAGTCCCAACTCAACAATAATCTATCTGGTATTTGCAGCGCGTGCTGCCCAAATTGCAGGCCCTTCCGACAATAGTCTATGCTATTTAAAACAATCCACAGTGTTTTAAAGAAGCTAATGATCCTCTGTGGCCAAATCATGCTTTCTGGGGTATTAGCTTATGAGTGTATTTATTTATGTATTGTTATGCAGGTGAATGAGGACCCAAAAGCGACTTGGCGAAAACAGAGTTTTTAATCCAGTAAGAAACTTTACAAAACAAAAAGCATAATACTACTCGTAAAGACGAGAACAGACTGGAGACTTGATCGAGAACTGCAGGTTGCCTCGGGAAGGCACTTGAACCTAGCAGACTCAGACACCTGCTCACCACGCAGCATCTGAGGGAAACACGACACGACAGGGCAAAACATAGACACAGCACGGTGAATTATAGATGAGGATCCGACGGGGCAGGAACGGAAAACAAGGAGAGAAATAGGGACTCTAATCAGGGAAAAGGATCGGGAACAGGTGTGGGAAGACTAAATGATTGATTAGGGGAATAGGAACAGCTGGGAGCAGGAACGGAACGATAGAGAGAAGAGAGAGCGAGAGAGTGAGAGAGGGAGGGGGAGAGAGAGGGATAGAAAGAGGGAAAGAACCTAATAAGACCAGCAGAGGGAAACGAATAGAAGGGGAAGCACAGGGACAAGACATGATAATTAATGACAAAACATGACATGTATAGAGAGGAGTAAGCTAATTAGGCTATATCATTTTTACACTGTAATTCAATGTACTTTAGTTTCCTCCAGCCTTGTGGAGACACCGCCTACGCCTTTTAATATGTCATACACACCACCAGTCATGATGTTTTCATCTGATGGTCAAACAATCATCTAACCAAGGCCCTCCTGCAGGCTACACGTGCACATTCCTCCACCCACAAAAAAACATTCAGCATCCAAACCTCAACAGTTAGCTGTGCACCCGCAATCTGATGAATGGAATGAGGCATCTGTTATGAACTGCCAAAGGGGGCGGTTTGCAATCTACTGCAAAGATAGCCTGCAGAGTTCTGTCCTACTATCCAGGTCTGTACCCAAACAATTTGAACTTCTACTTCTAAAATTCCACCTCTCTAAAAACAAGTCTCTCACCGTTGCCGCCTGCTATAGACCACCCTCTGCCCCCAGCTGTGCTCTGGACACCATATGTGAACTGATTGCCCCCCATCTATCTTCAGAGCTCGTGCTGCTAGGCGACCTAAACTGGAACATGCTTAACACCCCAGCCATCCTACAATCTAAACTTGATGCCCTCAATCTCACTCAAATTATCAATGAACCTACCAGGTACCCCCCCCAAAGCCTTAAACACGGGCACCCTCATAGATATCATCCTAACCAACTTCCCCTCTAAATACACCTCTGCTGTCTTCAACCAAGGTCTCAGCGATCACTGCCTCATTGCCTGCATCCGTAATGGGTCAGCGGTCAAACGACCTCCACTCATCACTGTAAAACGCTCCCTGAAACACTTCAGCGAGCAGGCCTTTCTAATCGACCTGGCCGGGGTATCCTGGAAGGATATTGATCTCATCCCGTCAGTAGAGGATGCCTGGATATTTTTTTAAATGCCTTCCTAACCATCTTAAATAAACATGCCCCATTCAAGAAATTTAGAACCAAGAACAGATATAGCCCTTGGTTCTCCCCAGACTTGACTGCCCTTAACCAACACAAAAACATCCTATGGCGTTCTGCATTAGCATCGAACAGCCCCCGTGATATGCAGCTATTCAGGGAAGCTAGAAACCGTTATACACAGGCAGTTAGAAAAGCCAAGGCTAGCTTTTTCAAGCAGAAATTTGCTTCCTGCAACACTAACTCAAAAAAGTTCTGGGACACTGTAAAGTCCATGGAGAATAAGAACACCTCCTCCCAGCTGCCCACTGCACTGAAGATAGGAAACACTGTCACCACTGATAAATCCACCATAATTGAGAATTTCAAGAAGCATTTTTCTACGGCTGGCCATGCTTTCCACCTGGCTACTCCTACCCCGGTCAACAGCACTGCACCCCCAACAGCAACTCGCCCAAGCCTTCCCCATTTCTCCTTCTCCCAAATCCATTCTGCTGATGTTCTGAAAGAGCTGAAAAATCTGTACCCCTACAAATCAGCCGGGCTAGACAATCTGGACCCTTTCTTTCTAAAATTATCTGCCGAAATTGTTGCCACCCCTATTACTAGCCTGTTCAACCTCTCTTTCGTGTCGTCTGAGATTCCCAAAGATTGGAAAGCAGCTGCGGTCATCCCCCTCTTCAAAGGGGGGGACACTCTTGACCCAAACTGCTACAGACCTATATCTATCCTACCATGCCTTTCTAAGGTCTTCGAAAGCCAAGTCAACAAACAGATTACCGACCATTTTGAATCTAACCATACCTTCTCTGCTGTGCAATCTGGTTTCAGAGCTGGTCATGGGTGCACCTCAGCCACGCTCAAGGTCCTAAACGATATCTTAACCGCCATCGATAAGAAACATTACTGTGCAGCCGTATTCATTGATCTGGCCAAGGCTTTCGATTCTGTCAACCACCACATCCTCATCGGCAGACTCGACAGCCTTGGTTTCTCAAATGATTGCCTCGCCTGGTTCACCAACTACTTCTCTGATAGAGTTCAGTGTGTCAAATCGGAGGGTCTGCTGTCTGAACCTCTGGCAGTCTCTATGGGGGTGCCACAGGGTTCAATTCTTGGACCGACTCTCTTCTCTGTATACATCAATGAGGTCGCTCTTGCTGCTGGTGAGTCCCTGATCCACCTCTACGCAGACGACACCATTCTGTATACTTCCGGTCCTTCTTTGGACACTGTGTTAACAACCCTCCAGGCAAGCTTCAATGCCATACAACTCTCCTTCCGTGGCCTCCAATTGCTCTTAAATACAAGTAAAACTAAATCCATGCTCTTCAACCGATCGCTACCTGCACCTACCCGCCTGTCCAACATCACTACTCTGGACGGCTCTGACTTAGAATACGTGGACAACTACAAATACTTAGGTGTCTGGTTAGACTGTAAACTCTCCTTCCAGACCCATATCAAACATCTCCAATCCAAAGTTAAATCTAGAATTGGCTTCCTATTTCGCAACAAAGCATCCTTCACTCATGCTGCCAAACATACCCTTGTAAAACTGACCATCCTACCAATCCTCGACTTTGGCGATGTCATTTACAAAATAGCCTCCAATACCCTACTCAACAAATTGGATGCAGTCTATCACAGTGCAATCCGTTTTGTCACCAAAGCCCCATATACTACCCACCATTGCGACCTGTACGCTCTCGTTGGTTGGCCCTCGCTTCATACTCGTCGCCAAACCCACTGGCTCCATGTCATCTACAAGACCCTGCTAGGTAAAGTCCCCCCTTATCTCAGCTCGCTGGTTACCATAGCATCTCCCACCTGTAGCACACGCTCCAGCAGGTATATCTCTCTGGTCACTCCCAAAACCAATTCTTTCTTTGGCTGCCTCTCCTTCCAGTTCTCTGCTGCCAGTGTCTGGAACGAACTGCAAAAATCTCTGAAACTGGAAACACTTATCTCCCTCACTAGCTTTAAGCACCAACTGTCAGAGCATCTAACAGATTACTGCACCTGTACATAGCCCACCTATAATTTAGCCCAAACAACTACCTCTTTCCCAACTATATTTAATTTATTTATTTATTTTGCTCCTTTGCACCCCATTATTTTTATGTCTATTTTGCACATTCTTCCATTGCAAAACTACCATTCCAGTGTTTTACTTGCTATATTGTATTTACTTTGCCACCATGGCCTTTTTTGCCTTTACCTCCCTTCTCACCTCATTTGCTCACATTGTATATAGACTTGTTTATACTGTATTATTGACTGTATGTTTGTTTTACTCCATGTGTAACTCTGTGTCGTTGTATCTGTCGAACTGCTTTGCTTTATCTTGGCCAGGTCGCAATTGTAAATGAGAACTTGTTCTCAACTTGCCTACCTGGTTAAATAAAGGTGAAATAAAAAAAATAAAAAAATGAAACAACTACTTGTATTGTAATGACATTCTGCGATTGTCATTAGGCCTACATTTGTAGCCTAATTGATGAAGCCACTGTTGTCCTCGTGCTCTTCGACTTCGGTCTCGGCCACAAATCTCTGCATTGACAAAATGTAAGTGTGCAATTTGGAGCGTATACGACCCAGTTTCATGTCAATTTGGAGCGTATACGACCCAGTTTCATGTCAATTTGGAGCGTATACCACCCAGTTTCATGTCAATTTGGAGCGTATACGACCCAGTTTCATGTCAATTTGCTAATGTTTCATGTGGCTGACCTGCAGTAATGTTAACTAATGGTCTAGTAGCCTATAGGTTTTCTGCAGTAATGTTAACTAATGGTGTAGTAGCCTATAGGTTTTCTGCAGTAATGTTAACTAATGGTCTAGTAGCCTATAGGTTTTCTGCAGTAATGTTAACTAATGGTCTAGTAGCCTATAGGTTTTCTGCAGTAATGTTAACTAATGGTGTAGTAGCCTATAGGTTTTCTGCAGTAATGTTAACTAATGGTGTAGTAGCCTATAGGTTTTCTGCAGTAATGTTAACTAATGGTGTAGTAGCCTATAGGTTTTCTGCAGTAATGTTAACTAATGGTCTAGTAGCCTATAGGTTTTCTGCAGTAATGTTAACTAATGGTGTAGTAGCCTATAGGTTTTCTGCAGTAATGTTAACTAATGGTGTAGTAGCCTATAGGTTTTCTGCAGTAATGTTAACTAATGGTGTAGTAGCCTATAGGTTTTCTGCAGTAATGTTAACTAATGGTCTAGTAGCCTATAGGTTTTCTGCAGTAATGTTAACTAATGGTCTAGTAGCCTATAGGTTTTCTGCAGTAATGTTAACTAATGGTCTAGTAGCCTATAGGTTTTCTGCAGTAATGTTAAGTAATGGTCTAGTAGCCTATAGGTTTTCTGCAGTAATGTTAACTAATGGTGTAGTAGCCTATAGGTTTTCTGCAGTAATGTTAACTAATGGTCTAGTAGCCTATAGGTTTTCTGCAGTAATGTTAACTAATGGTGTAGTAGCCTATAGGTTTTCTGCAGTAATGTTAACTAATGGTGTAGTAGCCTATAGGTTTTCTGCAGTAATGTTAACTAATGGTGTAGTAGCCTATAGGTTTTCTGCAGTAATGTTAACTAATGGTCTAGTAGCCTATAGGTTTTCTGCAGTAATGTTAACTAATGGTCTAGTAGCCTATAGGTTTTCTGCAGTAATGTTAACTAATGGTCTAGTAGCCTATAGGTTTTCTGCAGTAATGTTAACTAATGGTCTAGTAGCCTATAGGTTTTCTGCAGTAATGTTAACTAATGGTGTAGTAGCCTATAGGTTTTCTGCAGTAATGTTAACTAATGGTGTAGTAGCCTATAGGTTTTCTGCAGTAATGTTAACTAATGGTCTAGTAGCCTATAGGTTTTCTGCAGTAATGTTAACTAATGGTCTAGTAGCCTATAGGTTTTCTGCAGTAATGTTAACTAACGGTCTAGTAGCCTATAGGTTTTCTGCAGTAATGTTAACTAATGGTCTAGTAGCCTATAGGTTTTCTGCAGTAATGTTAACTAATGGTGTAGTAGCCTATAGGTTTTCTGCAGTAATGTTAACTAATGGTGTAGTAGCCTATAGGTTTTCTGCAGTAATGTTAACTAATGGTCTAGTAGCCTATAGGTTTTCTGCAGTAATGTTAACTAATGGTCTAGTAGCCTATAGGTTTTCTGCAGTAATGTTAACTAATGGTGTAGTAGCCTATAGGTTTTCTGCAGTAATGTTAAGTAATGGTCTAGTAGCCTATAGGTTTTCTGCAGTAATGTTAACTAATGGTGTAGTAGCCTATAGGTTTTCTGCAGTAATGTTAACTAATGGTCTAGTAGCCTATAGGTTTTCTGCAGTAATGTTAACTAATGGTGTAGTAGCCTATAGGTTTTCTGCAGTAATGTTAACTAATGGTCTAGTAGCCTATAGGTTTTCTGCAGTAATGTTAACTAATGGTCTAGTAGCCTATAGGTTTTCTGCAGTAATGTTAACTAATGGTCTAGTAGCCTATGGGTTTTCTGCAGTAATGTTAACTAATGGTGTAGTAGCCTATAGGTTTTCTGCAGTAATGTTAACTAATGGTGTAGTAGCCTATAGGTTTTCTCCAGTAATGTTAACTAATGGTCTAGTAGCCTATAGGTTTTCTGCAGTAATGTTAACTAATGGTCTAGTAGCCTATAGGTTTTCTGCAGTAATGTTAACTAATGGTCTAGTAGCCTATAGGTTTTCTGCAGTAATGTTAACTAATGGTCTAGTAGCCTATAGGTTTTCTGCAGTAATGTTAACTAATGGTGTAGTAGCCTATAGGTTTTCTGCAGTAATGTTAACTAATGGTGTAGTAGCCTATAGGTTTTCTGCAGTAATGTTAACTAATGGTCTAGTAGCCTATAGGTTTTCTGCAGTAATGTTAACTAATGGTCTAGTAGCCTATAGGTTTTCTGCAGTAATGTTAACTAATGGTGTAGTAGCCTATAGGTTTTCTGCAGTAATGTTAACTAATGGTCTAGTAGCCTATAGGTTTTCTGCAGTAATGTTAACTAATGGTCTAGTAGCCTATAGGTTTTCTGCAGTAATGTTAACTAATGGTGTAGTAGCCTATAGGTTTTCTGCAGTAATGTTAACTAATGGTGTAGTAGCCTATAGGTTTTCTGTAGTAATGTTAACTAATGGTCTAGTAGCCTATAGGTTTTCTGCAGTAATGTTAACTAATGGTGTAGTAGCCTATAGGTTTGCTGCATTAATTTTGATTGGCTCACGTTTTAAAGATATGGAGCACCACACTATTTATTTTGCAGGATGCCGTAATGGACCTCTTGCCTTACTCTCACCCTGGTGGCGTCCCTAGTGAATGCTTGGGAAACACATCAGGAACTTATGGAAGGGAGTCTGCCTGATCCATAACATCAACACCATGACAACAAGGGCTGGAAAATGTAACATTTCATTAAAGAGAGTTGTGTCACAATCTGAGGATTTTACAATCAAACATCTGTTTTAGTCCAACTAAATGTAAAATGAAGTTGCTCTTGTAGAAATGAAATGCTTGAGCAATTGTTTTGTGGATTAAGGACCAGCCCCTGTTCCTCGTGTAATTACAAAACCCTCTCAACCGACCACTGAGCTCGACATAGACATATTGAAGCATGATCATTATTCGTTATTTTCTAGGACCTACTCTACTTTTTCAGACAAGTCTTCATTGTACCTGGAGGGAAATGATTCCCAGTCGTAGAGGAGCTGACTGGTAGCTAGCAGCTAGCAGCTACACCATAAGTGACAATGGCATTTAGTAAAACAAACCTCGCAGCCAGTTAATAGTCATCCGTGGTAACCTTTGGAAAACGGCATGATGTTGATAAGCACCCGTTTGGCCATCATTAACCAGCTGGAAATGAGTAGAGCCTTTCACTGCCAGACAAAGTGATTGGACGGCATCCGCCAGTAACCCAACACAGCGGCCAATTAGAGATAATTTAAGACTAAAGTAATTTGGACAGTTTTTCTGGATATGACTGTAGAGGTCTTGTTGCCGTTGTTGAACACGTACAAATGAGCAGCGAGTGAAGGGGATATTTTGACAGGTTTTTGCCAAAAACCAGAGAGAGAGATCATGGAGAGACAGAGGTTATATGTTGCCTAACATCCCTGTGTTGATTTGAGGTAAAGTAATGGGGTTAAGTGAGGTCGAGCTAGCATGGTTGTGGATTACCAGAAGAAATTCATTGGGCACAGACGTCAATTCATCGTCTATTCCACATTGGTTCAATGTAATTCATTTGAAATGACGTGGAAACAACGTTGATTCAACCAGTGTGTGACCAGTGGAAAATTTAACAAAACAAAGGGTCTCCCAACTTCAACTCACCTGTCCCCCAATTACCTTTCCATAAACATGCTGAATCACTGCATGAACACAGAGGATAAATGTACCTAGGTGGTCGGACTTCCCCACTTAAGAAATCTGACGATT
This sequence comes from Oncorhynchus gorbuscha, assembly GCF_021184085.1. Classification (NCBI taxonomy): domain Eukaryota; kingdom Metazoa; phylum Chordata; class Actinopteri; order Salmoniformes; family Salmonidae; genus Oncorhynchus; species Oncorhynchus gorbuscha. The sequence continues at coordinate 43,578 of NW_025747191.1, forward strand.
GTTCTTGTAGGAAAACAGCGCGAAATTTGTCCAGCAGCCAAAGAACATAAGGCTACTCTTTAGTCTGGGCATGCTTTACTGAGAACAGTCAACTCTGGTGCTTTCATTTATTACTTTCCACAATTGTGGGAGAAGTTGTGGATAAAGTTGTGGATAAAAATTGAAATGTAATTCTTTACACTTACAGTATCAGTCAAAAGGTTAGACACGTCTACTCATTCAAGGTTTTTCTTAATTTTGACTATTTTCTAATTGTAGAATATTAGTGAAGATATCAAAACTATGAAATAACATATATGCAATCATGTAAACCAAAAAGTGTTAAACAAATCAAAATATTATTTAGACGACAGCTTCGCACAATGTTGACATTCTCTCAACCAGCTTCACCTGGAATACTTATCCAACAGTCTTGAAGGAGTTCCCACATATGCTGAGCACTTGTTGGTTGCTTTTCCTTCACTCTGCGGTCCAACTCATCCCAAACTGTCTCAATTGGGTTAAGGTCGGGTGATTGTGGAGGCCAGGTCATCTGATGCAGCACTCCATCACTCTCCTTCTTGGTCAAATAGCTCTTCCACAGCCTAGAGGTTTGTTTTGGGTATTGTTCTGTTGAAAATCAACTGATAGTCCAACTAAACGCAAACCAGATGGAATGGTGTATCCTTGCAGAATACTGTGGTAGCCATGCTGGTTAAGTGTGCCTTGAATTCTAAATAAAGCACATTGTCACCAGAAAAGCACCCCCACACCTCCGCCTCCATGCTCATGGTGGTAACCACACATGGGAGATCATCCGTTCACCTACTCTGCGTCTCAAAAAGACACGGCGGTTGGAACCAAAAATCTCACATTTGGACTCATCAGACCGAAAGACAGATTTTCACCAGTCTAATGTCCATTGCTCGTGTTTCTTGGCCCAAACAAGTCTCTTCTTCTTACTGGTGTCCTTTAGCAGTGGTTTCTTTGCAGCAATTCAACCAAGAAGGCCTGATTCCCGCAGTCTCCTCTGAACAGTTGATGTTGAGATGCGTCTGTTACTTGAACTATGTGAAGCATTTATTTGGGCTGCAACCTGAAGTGCAGTTAACTCTAACTTATCCTCTGCAGCAGCGGTAACTCTGGGTCTACCTTTCCTGTGGCGGTCCTCATGAGAGACAGTTAACTCTAATGAACTTATCCTCTGCAGCAGAGGTAACTCTGGGTCTTCCTTTCCTGTGGCGGTCCTCATGAGAGACAGTTAAATCTAATGAACTTATCCTCTGCAGCAGAGGTAACTCTGGGTCTTCCTTTCCTGTAGCGGTCCTCATGAGAGACAGTTAACTCTAATGAACTTATCCTCTGCAGCAGAGGTAACACTGGGTCTTCCTTTCCTGTAGCGGTCCTCATGAGAGACAGTTTTATCATAGTGTTTGAAGAATCTCAAATCTCAAATAATTGATTCCTCTGTTAGTTCATGAATTGTTGTTGAGTGGACTATCCTGGCTAAATAAAGAATTGTATTGAACCCATCAAGAGGAGCCCTGCTCCCATTGTCCTCATAGACTTCCTCATAGTCCTAACAGACCTCTCTATAACACATTACTGACTTTGGCCCATCGTTGACATGCATTGACTCACTCCGGGGCCCTTCCGCTCTGGGGCCCTGCCACTCTTCCCTGAGGTCCGGGGACCTGACCATGGTCAGCCACTTGCCCTGGCTGTGTGAACAGGTGGAAGGGCCCTGTGTGTTTACCATCCGTCTCCTACTGTTTGCTCGGGGATGGTCTGACAGGAAACCAGCCAGACTGCGGTTGGCTGAACCGACCAGCGCTGAGCCCTTCTCGGCTAGGTGTGAGGAAGAATTAGTGACATCACCGCCCTGGTGGAATCCTCCTCAGCCAGGAGAAAAGGGGAGGTGGGGAAAGGAGAAGGAATGGAGGAGGGGAGGAGGAGGAGGAAGTGAGGAGGGGAAGAGGAGAAAGGGATGAGGAGATGAGGGGGGGATGAGGGGAGGGAGTGGGGAGGGAAGAGAGAGGGAGGAGGAGATGAGGGGGAGGGGGAAGAGGAGAAAGGGGGAGGAGGAGATGAGGGGAGGGGAGGAGGGAGGAAGTGAGGAGGGGAAGAGGAGAAAGGGATGAGGAGATGAGGGGATGAGGGGAGGGAGGAGGAAGTGAGGAGGGGAAGAGGAGAAAGGGAGGAGAAGATGAGGGGATGAGGGGAGGGAGGAGGGGAGGAGCAGGAGGAAGTGAGGATGGGAAGAAGAGAAAGGGATGAGGAGATGAGGGGATGAGGGGAGGGAGGAGGAAGTGAGAGAGGGAAGATGAGAAAGGGATGAGGAGATGAGGGGATGAGGGGGGGAGGGAGGAGGAAGTGAGGAGGGAAGAGGAGAAAGGGAGGAGGAGATGAGGGGATGAGGGGAGGGAGGAGGCAGGTTGAGTCTATTTCAAGCAGTACTTACATAGACACTGACCTGGATGAGACACTACCTAAGAACAAGGCTGTGGATAAAGCCCTTAGTGTTTTACAACATATCACAGCTTGGTCCAAGAGGTTTTTCTGGTTCAGGTTGTAAAGTCAGGACGAACCCCTGGCCCCAGTCATAGTGTTGTGTATTAAGTTGTTGAAGACCGATTCCATTGATGGATTAGAAACATGATCCATTTACTGCATGGATTAATATGTGATATGTTGGTTTCTACACATCAATGACATATTGACTGCTACTCATGAATGTCAGATATACTATCCCTGTATGAAGTAGAGAGCCTGGCGTCTCTCACTATACACACAGCCAATCAGAGTTACAACCAAATAAACCCATTGGCATCGACGCAAGGTTGGACAGCATTGCTCTTCTTGGTGAATAATGCAGCACATTAAGTGAGAACATAACTGCTTGTGGGATATAATGTACCATGCAAGCCTCAGCCAGGCCCAGGTCTAATCCACTGTGCTTCCTGCTGCTGCTCCTGCCCAGTGTCAGAGCTTTACTGTCCCATGGCCCTATCCACCAATAGTCACGTCCAATCAGCCCACCAGCTCACGTGTGTGTGTGTTTGTGTGGGTGCATGTGTGTGTGTGTGTGTGTGTGTGTGTGTGTGTGTGTGTGTGTGTGTGTGTGTGTGTGTGTGTGTGTGTGTGTGTGTGTGTGTGTGTGTGTGTGTGTGTGTGTGTGTGTGTGTGTGTGTGTGTGTGTGTGTGTGTGTGTGTGTGATGTGAATAGGACCACACACATAGGACACACACACACACACACTGCCCTCTTCTCCTCTTTGGGTCTGCCAACACCTCTTCGCCCTGAGACTCAATTAGGAGCCCCTGGCCGGAAAGCCGCCGACGTCCACTCACTGGGTCCAGACGCTGAGACAAGAACAGGCTCACCATGCAGTTCCCCTTCTCCCCTCTCCCCTTCTCCCCTCTCCCCTCTCTCCTCTCTACCCCTCTCACCTCCAACCCTCTCCCCTTCTCCCCTCTCCCCTTCTCCCCTATCCCCTCTCTCCCCTCCACCCCTCTCCCCTCCACCCCTCTTCCCTTCTCCTCTCTCCACCTCCAACCCCTCCACCCCTCTCCCCTTCTCCCCTCCACCTCCCTCCCCTCTCCCCTCCACCCCTCTCCACTCCAACCCTCTCCACCCTCCAACCCTCTCCCCTCCACCCCTCTCCCCTCCACCCCTTTCCCCTTCTCCTCTCTCCATTCCAACCCTCCACCCCTCTCCCCTACCTCCCCTATCCCCTTCTCCCCTCCACCCCTCTGAATCTCTGACAGCTCTTTGGCAAAATGCAGACAACCAGAGATGTCAGGGCAAGGCAAAAGTGCAATCTGTCTCAACACACTTGGCTGACTGCGGGAGCTGATGCTAGCCTGACACATAGCATCTCTCTTGCTTGCTTTGCTCTGAGCCATGCATGGATATGGCTACATAGAGAGAGGGAAACAGGAGGGGTCTGGGTTTAGTGGAGGACAGTGTATGGACATGTCTACATAGAGAGAGGGAAACAGGAGGGGTCTGACAGGAAACAGGAGTGGTCTGGGTTTAGTGGAGGACAGTGTATGGACATGTCTACATAGAGAGAGGGAAACAGGAGGGGTCTGGGTTTAGTGGAGGACAGTGTATGGACATGTCTACATAGAGAGAGGGAAACAGGAGGGGTCTGGGTTTAGTGGAGGACAGTGTATGGACATGTCTACATAGAGAGAGGGAAACAGGAGGGGTCTGGGTTTAGTGGAGGACAGTGTATGGACATGGCTACATAGAGAGAGAGAGGGAAACAGGAGGGGTCTGGGTTTAGTGGAGGACAGTGTATGGACATGTCTACATAGAGAGAGGGAAACAGGAGGGGTCTGGGTTTAGTGGAGGACAGTGTATGGACATGTCTACATAGAGAGAGGGAAACAGGAGGGGTCTGGGTTTAGTGGAGGACAGTGTATGGACATGTCTACATAGAGAGAGGGAAACAGGAGGGGTCTGGGTTTAGTGGAGGACAGTGTATGGACATGTCTACATAGAGAGAGGGAAACAGGAGGGGTCTGGGTTTAGTGGAGGACAGTGTATGGACATGGCTACATAGAGAGAGGGAAACAGGAGGGGTCTGGGTTTAGTGGAGGACAGTGTATGGACATGTCTACATAGAGAGAGGGAAACAGGAGGGGTCTGGGTTTAGTGGAGGACAGTGTATGGACATGGTTACATAGAGAGAGGGAAACAGGAGGGTTCTGGGTTTAGTGGAGGACAGTGTATTATATCTGTTGATCAGGAGGTCCAGAAGCAGAACATGCCCATTGATGCTTTTTCTCTGCTGTAGAACAACTGGACTCATGAGCCAATGAGAAAACGTGTAGTCTCGACTTCTACCCAACGAGAGAACGTGATTGGATGCTGATTAAAAACAGATGGGTGCTCTATCTTAATTTTCAGTTTGAAAATAGAAAATAGAATTGGAATCCTTCCTGATTGCTGCAGGACACAGTCATTTTTCTATTGATTTATAAAAAAACATATTTTGGTCCTGGATTTACTCTGAGATCGAGTAAACAATTTCAATGGCATAGTTAGTTCATTTCATGGCATAGTACCAACGCAACTAACATTAGCTAATACGCAGAATCACTGAATAACTACCGACTGCAAAATTGTCCATAACATATTCCCTGGGGTCAAATGACAGCTCTTCCCCCATAAAAACAGTTTATATTTAGGATAGTGTCCTGCTGAATGGCCCAGGGCACCCCATTAACCTCTGACCTCTGACTTGGCACTAAGCTACTGGTGGTTTACAGCTGTGAGTTTCACGCTGGGGTCAGACGTTGGTTCAAATCAGATTTGAAGCTATTTCAAATATTTTATCGGTGCTTGATTGAACTTGCCTGGCTTTAATGGACAGACAGAATACTCCCAACAATGTAAACACTCTGCTAATCCCGGCAAGCCAGCGATATACGTTATTTGAATGATTTCAAACTCTATCCGAACCCAGGTCTGGTTAAGGTGGGTAGAAGCTCTTTCATGAAGTTTGAATCCAAGCAAGAAAACAAGTAGGCAGCCAGTACGATTCTCAGAGGAATTCAGTGATGTTTAGATGTTGTGTGAATCGTCTGTCCATCAGCAAGCTCATTAAGATATTAATAAACTAAATGATTCATACCAGAGTAATACATCACGGTTTTATATTATTGCTGTTATATCCATGTAGTATCACTGAAATGACACAATCCAGCCACTCAACTACATTTCTATGTAAATACAAAGTATTTTCTAAAGTATCATGTAACAACAATGTTCTTATCACAGCATTAAAACGTAAGTAGGAGCAACTTCTTTGTGTAATAATGTAGATAAGAAAACGAGATAGAAAAGATTCCATAATGAATCATCTTCTCTACTTTTCAGCCTTCCCTTTGTGAAAGAGTTTGTGAAGGATTAGTTTGTTAATCCAACCAGGAAGGAACAGCTGTTGAAGATGAGGTGCTTTGAGAGGGCGCGACACTTCTGTGACAACACTGTAGCGTTGGAGGGTCACCAGTCACCTGATCTCACCTGATAACACGGCAGGAGTGTGTTGAGTGTTACTAAGGGCTCCCTTCAGTCTGTATGGCAGAAGCATTACAGATTCCACAATGGAAATGTGAAGGTCATTTCTATTTGATGGGACATGCACAGTGTTAGCCATGAATGCATGTCTCTGCTACATGTCTCTGCGCACAGTGTTAGCCATGAATGCATGTCTCTGCTACGGCACAGCGGCCATGAATGCATGTGTTAGCCATGAATGCATGTCTCTGCTACGGCACAGCGTTAGCCATGAATGCATGTCTCTGCTGTTAGCCATGAATGCATGTCTCTGCTACGGCACAGTGTTAGCCATGAATGCATGTCTCTGCTACGGCACAGCGTTAGCCATGAATGCATGTGTACGGCACAGCCATGAATGCATGTCTCTGCTACGGCACAGCGTTAGCCATGAATGCATGTCTCTGCTACGGCACAGTGTTAGCCATGAATGCATGTCTCTGCTACGGCACAGCGTTAGCCATGAATGCATGTCTCTGCTACGGCACAGCGTTAGCCATGAATGCATGTCTCTGCTACGGCACAGCGTTAGCCATGAATGCATGTCTCTGCTACGGCACAGCGTTAGCCATGAATGCATGAATCTCTGCTACGGCAGCGTTAGCCATGAATGCATGTTAGCCATGAATGCATGTCTCTGCTACGGCACAGCGTTAGCCATGAATGCATGTCTCTGTTAGCCATGAATGCATGTCTCTGCTACGGCACAGCGTTAGCCATGAATGCATGTCTCTGCTACGAATGCACAGCGTTAGCCATGAATGCATGTTAGCCATGAATGCATGTCTCTGCTACGGCACAGCGTTAGCCATGAATGCATGTCTCTGCTACGGCACAGCGTTAGCCATGAATGCATGTCTCTGCTACGGCACAGCGTTAGCCATGAATGCATGTCTCTGCTACATGAATGCACAGCGCGTTAGCCATGAATGCATGTCTCTGCTACGGCACAGCGTTAGCCATGAATGCATGTCTCTGCTACGGCTGGAACATTGTCTTTACATTTCAATCACCCTCTAAGGGTTGAATAATGCCCTTAGCTGTGACCTTCTGATGTGAAATCTCCCTCTTTTCACCACTCTGGAATGTGGTCCTTTTCTCTACATCGGAGTGATTTCCCATCACATTCCTTCTCCTTCAGACTATCTCAGACAATTGACAAGGAAACAAACACGTCCTGACAATTTTTTGTGTAGAAGACAAACAAAATCAGCGTCCAATCCTGAAAGATAGAACACTGGCAAACTGGTACACTTCTACTTCCTCATTCCCAATGTCTCTAATTGGTTGCTGGTGTTTGACACGGAGGTGACAGGTGTTTGTATTTCTCTTCCTGAACCCCACCCAAGGTTTATTTAGGTTTTCACACCCTGGAAACATCCACCAACCCACCACCCCAGCCCAGCTCTAGTCCTTCAGCAGAGGCAAGGCGTTGCACATGTGACTCACATCTCATCACTATCTGTGTGTGTGTGTGTGTGTGTGTGTGTGTGTGTGTGTGTGTGTGTGTGTGTGTGTGTGTGTGTGTGTGTGTGTGTGTGTGTGTGTGTGTGTGTGTGTGTGTGTGTGTGTGTGTGTGTGTGTGTGTGTGTGTGTGTGTGTGTGTGTGTGTGTCTGACAGTCAGTCCCAGTTACAGTGTAGTATTGTACTGAGTGGACTGATCAGACAGTCAGTCCCAGTTACAGTGTAGTATTATACTGAGTGGGCTGATCAGACAGTCAGTCCCAGTTACAGTGTAGTATTGTACTGAGTGGGCTGATCAGACAGTCAGTCCCAGTTACAGTGTAGTATTGTACTGAGTGGGCTGATCAGACAGTCAGTCCCAGTTACAGTGTAGTATTGTACTGAGTGGGCTGATCAGACAGTCAGTCCCAGTTACAGTGTAGTATTGTACTGAGTGGGCTGATCAGACAGTCAGTCCCAGTTACAGTGTAGTATTGTACTGAGTGGGCTGATCAGACAGTCAGTCCCAGTTACAGTGTAGTATTGTACTGAGTGGGCTGATCCGACAGTCAGTCCCAGTTACAGTGTAGTATTGTACTGAGTGGGCTGATCAGACAGTCAGTCCCAGTTACAGTGTAGTATTGTACTGAGTGGGCTGATCAGACAGTCAGTCCCAGTTACAGTGTAGTATTGTACTGAGTGGGCTGATCAGACAGTCAGTCCCAGTTACAGTGTAGTATTGTACTGAGTGGGCTGATCAGACAGTCAGTCCCAGTTACAGTGTAGTATTGTACTGAGTGGGCTGATCAGACAGTCAGTCCCAGTTACAGTGTAGTATTGTACTGAGTGGACTGATCAGACAGTCAGTCCCAGTTACAGTGTAGTATTGTACTGAGTGGTCTGATCAGACAGTCAGTCCCAGTTACAGTGTAGTATTGTACTGAGTGGGCAGATCAGACAGTCAGTCCCAGTTACAGTGTAGTATTGTACTGAGGGGGCTGATCAGACAGTCAGTCCCAGTTACAGTGTAGTATTGTATTGAGTGGGCAGATGTGAAGTGCACCATTTTGTGAAGTGCACCATTCCCTCCTGCTCCCACCCCCGAGCTTCATGGTTTGGATGGTGTTCTTCGGCTTGCAAGCCTCCCCCTTTTTCCTCCAATAATAACGATGGTCATTATGGCCAAACAGTTCCATTGTTGTTTCATCAGATGGAAGTCAATGGTGAAGCAAGAGCTAGAGGTGAAGGAGTGAGAGTAAGTGGAGGAAGAGGAGGACGAGGAAGGACAGTTGTCTCAGATGAGATCACGGCCACAATGGTTGACCATGTGCTCAAATATGGATTGAGTTTGAGGGAGGCTGGGCAGAGAGTTCAGCCCAACCTGTCATCCGTACATTCAGAAATAACAACCGGTAAGTTACCTACCATCTACATTATGCTCTTTATGTATGTATACTGTAGTATACTGCAGTCTGACATATCAGTAGGCCTATGTTACTCAGTGATTGTTGGCCAATGTTACAGTAATGTCATTTTATATTGAAAGAAATATATTATTTTAGCTTAATGTAACCAATCATATCATATTTGTGGATCATTTTCAGAAATGAGAGAGACGGTCAGGCCATGGTGGAAGACACAGGCTGTTCACACCAGAACAGGAGGCCGCTATATTGTGATGTTCACCATGTTGATGGTGGCAAACAATACCATTAGACTAGGAGAAATCCAGAACCACATAATTACAGACAACACAATATTCAATATGTTCACCAGGTGGGCTTGTCTACATTGGACCGTGTATTACAGCACAACCGAATCCGGATGAAACGGGTCGACGGGGTGTCATTTGAGCTCAGAGAGAGTTAAAGAACAGCGCTATGAATATGTGCAAGTAGGTACGATACTGTGAATGTACTATCATATCAGCACTGTATAGATACATTACAGTACTGTAATCCAGTGTATTGTGCCTCAGCATATTGACTGCTCTTGGTCTATGTCACATATTGTCTTGTCTGTTTCAGAGAGGCTTGGAACTGGATGCCGCTGCAATTCAGCATGTTTCTATTTACATTGATGAGGTTGGCTACAACTTAACCAAAAGAAGGGACGGAACATTGTGAATGTCCCTGGACAGCGTGGAGGGAATATCACCATGTACGCAGATGTTAGCCAGCAAGGTGTCCTCTATCACCATGCCAAACTTGGTCCCTAAAACACCGCCCTTCTCATCACATTGCTGGACACACTACATGGCATCCTCATTCCAGCCGAGCAGAGGGGTGGATCAGAGCAGCCCAGGCATGTTGTCATCTGGGAGAATGTGTGTTTCCACCAGGCTGCTCTGGTCCACAACTGGTTCATCGACTACCCACAATTTATTTTTCTATACCTCCCACCATATTACCCATTCCCAAATTCAATTGAATAGTCTTTTTCAGCATGTCGATGGAAGGTGTATGACCGCCATCCCCTCCCACGCGTGCCTCTTCTCCAGCCAATGGAGGAAGCCTGTGGTGAAGTTGATGTGGGGGCTTTCAGCGGCTGGATCCGTCACTCCAGAAGATCTTTTCCCCGCTGTTTAGCCAGGAAGAACATGGCTTGTGATGTAGATGAGGTGCTGTTTAGTCAGGAAGAACATGGCTTGTGATGTAGATGAGGTGCTGTTCATCCAGGAAGAACATGGCTTGTGATGTAGATGAGGTGCTGTTTAGTCAGGAAGAACATGGCTTGTGATGTAGATGAGGTGCTGTTTAGTCAGGAAGAACATGGCTTGTGATGTAGATGAGGTGCTGTTTAGCCAGGAAGAACATGGCTTGTGATGTAGATGAGGTGCTGTGGTCAGATCAAAATAGGAAGCAGGATGCAGCCTAATGTCTTTTCTCTTACATTTTGCATGTGTTTTTGTTTTTTTTTGTGTTTAGAGTTGTGAAAGAATGAGCCACATTCATGTTTTATTTTTGTACTGAAAACCCTTCATCTTACTGAATGTTTTTCCTGGTTTTCTCCTGTTGGGTTTGGAAAGTGTTACATACAATACACAAGTGTTCAGAAATACTGCATTTTGGAAAGAAATGACAATGTTTTTGTTAATGTTTTGCATTTTTGTGTGTTTATTTATGTATATTTGAGTAGGTATACATTACTGTACCATGCTTTTACAACTGTCTACAGTGTAACACTGAAAATGCATAAAGCATAAACCTACTGATGGGATATTCATAGTAGTGTTTCCTGTTGATCACATCAGTGTGTTGGTTGGTAGACAGAGCCATTCACATGACATGTGTGTCATTTTGATGCAAATAAATCATCATTTGGAAAGAGAGAAAACAGTTCTGAATGCAGTGTTTGCTTTTGTCAGAGATTTGTAGAATCTTGTGATTTTATGTTTAGATTTTTGGGGAAATGGCCCAAAGATTCAGCAAACATGTTAACAATTGTGGAAAAACTGAGCTATATGCAAATATATAGATAAGATTAAGTATATTGAAGCAAATTGCTGCATTTCTGATTCATTCTTGTTATATATTGTATACTTTAGTACAGTCAAAGTAGTATGAAGTGTTTTGGTGGTTTGAGTGAGTTTTTGAGGTGAGATTAACAGTTTGGCCAAGATGCATGTTGGTAATGCAGACTGAAGAGTTTTGAAAAAGGAGCTTCAGTATTGACCGATGCTTGTAAGCAATTGAAAAAAAAAACTAAAACTGGCCGGCAATTACTCATATTTTAGCTGTAATTTACAACTCAGCTCATATGAAGTGGAAATGTAAAAACATGCTTTTTATAGGATAAACTGCAGAGAAAATGTCTTGTAATGCATCAGACAGCGCAGTGTGGAAACAATTATTTTGTGGCAAGCCCAGCTGTGTTGGCAGTGTGTGTGTGTGTGTGTGTGTGTGTGTGTGTGTGTGTGTGTGTGTGTGTGTGTGTGTGTGTGTGTGTGTGTGTGTGTGTGTGTGTGTGTGTGTGTGTGTGTGTGTGTGTGTGTGTGTGTGTGTGTGTGTGTGTGTGTGTGTGTGTGTGTGGATACACTTCAACACAGGGGGAATAATTGCCTATGAAACATCACTAAGTTCCCTTTGACAAGTGTGCTGCGCTTCAGCCAAACATCATCTGGACCTAGAGAATCCAAGCACTGCCAGACACATGTATTATGAGTCTCAACCCTCTGCAGCAGAAGGCCTGCCAGGCTGAGTGAGAAAAAACACAATCAGAACACTACTACAGATCAACAAAGTGAGTCTGCTATTTCATATGTGAACGGACTCAAACCATGGGCCCCTAGGCGGACGGACTGGACTCAAACCCTGGGCCCCTAGGCAGAGGGACTGGACTCAAACCCTGGGCCCCTAGGCGGAGGGACTGGACTCAAACCCTGGGCCCCTAGGCAGAGGGACTGGACTCAAACCATTGGCCCCTAGGCGGAGGGACTGGACTCAAACCCTGGGCCCCTAGGCAGGGGGACTGGACTCAAACCCTGGGCCCCTAGGCAGAGGGACTGGACTCAAACCCTGGGCCCCTAGGCAGAGGGACTGGACTCAAACCCTGGGCCCCTAGGCAGAGGAACTGGACTCAAACCCTGGGCCCCTAGGCGGAGGGACTGGACTCAAACCCTGGTCCCCTAGGCAGAGGGACTGGACTCAAACCCTGGGCCCCTAGGCGGAGGGACTGGACTCAAACCCTGGGCCCCTAGGCGGAGGGACTGGACTCAAAACCTGGGCCCCTAGGCGGACGGACTGGCCTCAAACCCTGGGCCTCTAGGCAGAGGGACTCAAACCCTGGGCCCCTAGGCGGACAGACTGGACTCAAACCCTGGGCCCCTAGGCGGAGGGACTGGACTCAAACCCTGGGCCCCTAGGCGGATGGACTGGACTCAAACCCAGGGACCTTGGGCAGACAGGTTGGACTCAAACCCGGGTAGCATCTTTGACCATGTTAGCCTGTTAGCCTAAAGCCTAGACATTCATTCTCATCATGTTGCTCATCACATGTGTGGGTCACCAATCACCTCTGTAACACATGACTATTAACCAACTAAAGACAATGTTTGTTTACCTTTGAACCTAAATGTAACCGTTATTTAATCATGTAATAATGCAGACATAGCTACAGTAACACGTATCGATCCTATATAGCTAATAATATGGACCCACTCCATGTGGACTGAGTATAAAACACCACAACCTGTTAAGAGCTTCAGTAAGTTGTGTGTTGTGGTGTGCATGTGCAGTGTAGACAGTGCTCAACACAAACATGTCAGAGAAAAGGAGTCTGGGACAGTAGGTTGGTGGGGATCATACAAACACAAATAAAAGTTGCTCCCAAAATACAAGCACAGGATTATAGTCGCCCCAGAGAGGCAGTAAAGCTCATGAAATTAAGTTGACTAACACATAAAGACATACTAAGTATTCCTTTTAGCCATTAACAGGACGGGGTAACTTAACGAGGGGATGCCATGGCCACATCCACACAATAAACCTGATTCTGACACACCAATGGCCATCATGGATATTTATCTGAAGTGCGAGATATACAGTACAGTACCAGCCAAAGGTTTGGACAGCTACTCATTACTTCTATTGAAAAACAAATGAAAGTCCCACTAAGCGCAAACCAGATGGGATGGCCTATCGCTGCAGAATGCTGTGGTAGCCATGCTGGTTAAGTGTGCCTTGAAATGTTAAATAAATCACAGACAGTGTCACCAGCAAAGCACCCCCGCACCGTCATACCCCTCCTCCATGCTTCACGGTGGGATTCACTCACACATGCGGAGATCATCTATTCACCTACTCTGCGTCTCACAAAGACACGGCGGTTGGAACCAAAAATGTCACATTTGGACTCATGACATCAAAGTCAGATTTCCTCCAGTCTAATGTCCATTGCTCGTGTTTCTTGGCCCAAGCAAGTCTCTTCTTCTTATTGGTGTCCTTCGGTAGCGGTTCTTTGCAGCAACTCGACCATGCAAGGCTGATTCACACAGTGTCCTCTCAACAGTTGATGTTGATATGTGCCTGTTACTTGAACTCTGTGAAGCATTTATTTGGGCTGTAATTTGAGGCTGGTAACTCTTATGAACTTATCCTCTGCAGCAGAGGTAACTCTGGGTCTTCCTTTCCTTTGGCAGTCCTCATGAGAGCCAGTTTCATCATAGCGCTTGATGGTTTTTGCGACTGCACTTGAAGAAAAGATCAAAGTTCTTGACATTTTCCAGATTGACTGACCTTCATGTCTTAAAGTAATGATGGATTGTCATTTCTCTTTGCTTATTTGAGCTGTTCTTGCCAAAATATGGACTTGGTCTTTTACCAAATAGGGCTATCTTTTTTATATAACCCTCACCTTGTCACAACACAACTGATTCACCACAAATTAACTTTTAAAAATGCTGTTAATTGAAATGCATTCATGGTGACTACCTCATTAAGCTGGTTCAGAGAATGCCAAGAGTGTGTAAAGCTGTCATCAAGGCAAAGGGTGGCTACTTTGAAGAATCTCAATATAAAATATATTTTGAACACTTTTTTGGTTACTACATTAATCCATATGTGTAATTTCATAGTTTCAATGTCTTCTCTATTATTCTACAATTTAGAAAATAGTCCAAATAAAGACAAACCCTTGAATGAGTAGGACATCAGAGATGTATCATGACTACTATTTTAGGGGGAAAACACTATAGAGATTTTTAATAGAGATCTATCATGATCTCTATCTGAAGGGAAAGACTGAAGAGATGTTTATTAGAGATGTATCATGATCTCTATCTGAAGGGAAAGACTGAAGAGATGTTTATTAGAGATGTATCTTGATATCTATCTGAAGGGATATACACTGTAGGCTAGTTGAGAACAGGTTCTCATTTGCAACTGCGACCTGGCCAAGATAAAGCATAGCAGTGTGAACAGACAACACAGAGTTACACATGGAGTAAACAATTAACAAGTCAATAACACAGAGAAAAAAAGGGGAGTCTATATACAATGTGGAGATGTATCATGATATCTATCTGAAGGAATAGACACTGTAGAGATGTATCATGATATCTATCTGAAGGAATAGACACTGTAGAGATGTATCATGATATCTATCTGAAGGAATATACACTGTAGAGATGTATCATGATATCTATCTGAAGGAAGTTACAATAGATATCTACACTGTAGAGATGTATCATGATATCTATCTGAAGGAATAGACACTGTAGAGATGTATCATGATATCTATCTGAAGGAATATACACTGTAGAGATGTATCATGATATCTATCTGAAGGAATATACACTGTAGAGATGTATCATGATATCTATCTGAAGGAATATACACTGTAGAGATGTATCATGATATCTATCTGAAGGGAATAACACAGTAGAGATGTATCATGATATCTATCTGAAGGAATAGACACTGTAGAGATGTTTATTCATGATATCTATCTGAAGGAATATACACTGTAGAGATGTATTTATCTATCTGAAGAATCTACACTGTAAGATGGATCTGAAGGGAATAACACAGTAGAGAGATGTTTATAGAGATGTATAGATCTATCTGAAGGAATAACACAGTAGTATGTTTATTAGATGTATCATGATATCTATCTGAAGGAAGAACACAGTAGAGATGTTTATTATAGATCTATCTGAAGGGAAGAACACAGTAGAGATGTTTATTAGAGATCTATCTGAAGGAATAACACAGTAGAGATGTTTATTAGAGATCTATCTGAAGGGAAGAACACAGTAGAGATGTTTATTTATCTGAAGGGAAGAACACAGTAGAGATGTTTATTAGAGATCTATCTGAAGGAAGAACACAGTAGAATGTTTGAAGGGAAGAACACAGTAGAGATGTTTATTAGAGATCTATCTGAAGGGAAGAACAAGTAGAGATATTATAGATCTATCTGAAGGGAACAATGATGATTACCTTAAATCAGAATGACAGATTTGAAAGACACTTGAAATGTTTATTATAGATCTTTTTATTTGATCTATCTAGACAAGTCAGTTATTTTCAATGATGGCCTAGGAACAATGGCTACCTTAAATCAGAATGACAGATTTGTAGCTTGTCAGCTCTGGGATTTGAACCTTGCATGGTTACTAGCCCAATGCTTAATCTCTAGGCTACCTTGTGCCCCTGTGAAGCATGGATATGGAGCCATTAATCTGTGTGTGTGTGTGTGTGTGTGTGTGTGTGTGTGTGTGTGTGTGTGTGTGTGTGTGTGTGTGTGTGTGTGTGTGTGTGTGTGTGTGTGTGTGTGTGTGTGTGTGTGTGTGTGTGTGTGTGTGTGTGTGTGTGTGTGTGTGTGTGTGTGTGTGTGTGTGTGTGTGTGTGTGTGTGTGTGTGTGTGTGTGTGTGTGTGTATGCATGCACATGTGTGTGCATGTATCAGAGAACTGTCCTTGATTTTAAAGCCTGAGACAAATCTGGTCCGAATTAAACTATTCCAAGCATAGTGGTGTTAAAAGGTTTCACTCCACTAAAAGATACCCGAGGAGGAGTGCCAAGCTCCGTACTTCTCCGTAACCCAACGTTATTGATGTGGAACTTCTGCTATGATTGAAGAGTGGAATTTGAAATATACTGTATCAGGTGCTGAAGGTTTCAATGTCGGTAATTTTAGTTTGGTAAAAGTACAGTTCAGCTGCATTGATCAACTCAATACAATGTATTGTAATACATTTTGGAGCTGATACACTACTCAGCCACTGAAGTAAGAAGCCTCAATATTTATTTGTCAGTAATACGACTGGAGAGACGACACACGTCTAAGAGAATAGGGAAGTGCAGACATCATAGTCATTTACATGGTACTGTTATGTTTCCTAGCAAAGAGCGGTGGGGTGGCTACTGTAACTAGTTATGAAGAAGGGAATTATTAATGCCACACAGTTAGACAACTTATTTAGCTAGTTAGATAAAGTTGTAAACAACTAGTTAAACAGCATTCCTGTACAACTTTGCAAGTTAACAAAACGTTGTCACGTCACAAACATGTCTCTTGTCCTGTTGACATTTTGCTGATTGTGACTGATCCTTTTCAAGCATATTAATCTGCATTGCAGATCTGCATCCCACTCAGGAAGAAAATCTGCTCGCAGACAGACAGCAAGCCAGACAGTAAGCTAAACAGCAAGCAAACTCAAATAAAACATATCCAAGAGCCGTCCTGAAGTAAACTTTGATTTCATTGACTGCCATTAAAAGGCAATTGGCGGTGTTGTAAATTTGAGATAACATGACAAATTGAAGCTATGTAGCTGCTGAGGTAATAAGGGAGGCAGGAGAAAATAGCTACTGAGGTCTGCTCTCTGTTGGGTATAAGTGATTTTGATTGGTTGATGGGGTACGGGAGAGTTGTGGGTAGGGGTTGCAAAATAGTACATGCACCAAATGTCTGTGCATGACATGTTGTGTTATGCCCACTGGCTCTGTGTCTGGGGCTCCCTGCCTGTGCCATTAAACCCCTACAACTCATCCAGAACGCCGCAGCCCGTCTGGTGTTCAACCTTCCCAAGTTCTCTCACGTCACCCCGCTCCTCCGCTCTCTCCACTGGCTTCCAGTTGAAGCTCGCATCCGCTACAAGACCATGGTGCTTGCCTACGGAGCTGTGAGGGGAACGGCACCTCAGTACCTCCAGGCTCTGATCAGGCCCTACACCCAAACAAGGGCACTGCGTTCATCCACCTCTGGCCTGCTCGCCTCCCTACCACTGAGGAAGTACAGTTCCCGCTCAGCCCAGTCAAAACTGTTCGCTGCTCTGGCCCCCCCAATGGTGGAACAAACTCCCTCACGACGCCAGGACAGCGGAGTCAATCACCACCTTCCGGAGACACCTGAAACCCCACCTCTTTAAGGAATACCTAGGATAGGATAAAGTAATCCTTCTCACCCCCCCTCCCCCCCTTAAAAAATGTAGATGCACTATTGTAAAGTGGCTGCTCCACTGGATGTCATAAGGTGAACGCACCAAGTCGCTCTGGATAAGAGCATCTGCTAAATGACTTAAATGTAAATGTAATGTAAATGGGCTCAGAAGCAATAAACCCTTATTTTTCATGGGTATGTTTGGCCTAATATGTCTCTGTTCACATCTGGCCTCAAAGTCTACTGTATTAGAACAGTAGAATCGTCCCTGGCCCTCTGGCCTCAAAGTGCAGAATTTGATTTGATTAGAACATCAGAATACTCCCTGGCCCTGTGGCCTCAAAGTACAACATTTTATTTTATTTTATTAGAACAGCAGAATCCTCCCTGGCCCTGTGGCCTCAAAGTACAGTATTTGATTTGATTTGATTAGAACAGCAGAATCCTCCCTGGCCATGTGGCCCCTTCTGTATTTGATTTGATTTGATTGCAACAGCAGAATCCTCCCTGGCCCTGTGGTGTTGACATCAGGGCTGGGTTCTGACTGGGCAGAGTAAGTCATATATTCTCCCTCTTGGCAAGCCTGCAAGCAGTGACCACCCTGTCTGGGGAGAGGGAAGTGGGAACACCCCTCTGGGTGAAAAACACTTTGCACTGCTTTTAGAAGCTGGGTTCAAATAGTATATACTGTGTATATACACTTCTCAAAAAAATAAAGGGAACACTAAAATAACACATCTGAATGAATGAAATATTCTTATTAAATACTTTTTTCTTTACGTAGTTGAATGTGCTGACAACAAAATCACACAAAAATGATCAATGGAAATCAAATTTATCAACTCATGGAGGTCTGGATTTGGAGTCACACTCAAAATTAAAGTGGAAAACCACACTACAGGCTGATCCAACTTTGATGTAATGTCCTTAAAACAAGTCAAAATGAGGCTCAGTAGTGTGTGAGGCCTCCACGTGCCTGTATGACCTCCGTACAACGCCTGGGCATGCTCATGATGAGGTGGTGGATGGTCTCCTGAGGGATCTCCTCCCAGACCTGGACTAAAGCATCCGCCAACTCCTGGACAGTCTGTGGTGCAACGTGGCGGATGGAGCGTGGATGGAGCGAGACATGATGTCCCAGATGTGCTCAATTGGATTCAGGTCTGGGAACGGGCGGTCCTTAGCATCAATGCCTTCCTCTTGCAGGAACTGCTGACACACTCCAGCCACATGAGGTCTAGCATTGTCTTGCATTAGGAGGAACCCAGGGCCAACCGCACCAGCATATGGTCTCACAAGGGGTCTGAGGATCTCATCTCGGTACCTAATGGCAGTCAGGCTACCTCTGGCGAGCACATGGAGGGCTGTGTGGCCCCCCAAAGAAATGCCACCCCACACCATGACTGACCCACCGCCAAACTGGTCATGCTGGAGGATGTTGCAGGCAGCAGAACGTTCTCCACGGCGTCTCCAGACTGTCACGTCTGTCACATGTGCTCAGTGTGAACCTGCTTTCATCTGTGAAGAGCACAGGGCGCCAGTGGCGAATTTGCCAATCTTGGTGTTCTCTAGCAAATGCCAAACGTCCTGCACGGTGTTGGGGTGTAAGCACAAGTCCCACCTGTGGACGTCGGGCCCTCATACCATCCTCATGGAGTCTGTTTCTGACGGTTTGAGCAGACACATGCACATTTGTGGCCTGCTGGAGGTCATTTTGCAGGAATCTGGCAGTGCTCCTCCTGCTCCTCCTTGCACAAAGGCCGAGGTAGTGGTCCTGCTGCTGGGTTGTTGCCCTCCTACGTGCTCCTCCACGTCTCCTAATGTACTGGCCTGTCTCCTGGTAGCGCCTCCATGCTCTGGACACTACGCTGACAGACACAGCAAACCTTCTTGCCACAGCTCGCATTGATGTACCATCCTGGATGAGCTGCACTACCTGAGCCACTTGTTTGGGTTGTAGACTCCGTCTCATGCTACCACTAGAGTGAAAGCACCGCCAGCATTCAAAAGTGACCAAAACATCAACCAGGAAGCATAGGAACTGAGAAGTGGTCTGTGGTTACCACCTGCAGAACCACTTCTTTATTGGGGGTGTCTTGCTAATTGCCTATAATTTCTACCTATTGTTTATTCCATTTGCACAATAGCATGTGAAATTTATTGTCAATCAGTGTTGCTTCCTAAGTGGACAGTTTGATTTCACAGAAGTGTGACTGACTTGGAGTTACATTGTGTTGTTTAAGTGTT
Organism: Oncorhynchus gorbuscha; assembly: GCF_021184085.1. Taxonomy (NCBI): domain Eukaryota; kingdom Metazoa; phylum Chordata; class Actinopteri; order Salmoniformes; family Salmonidae; genus Oncorhynchus; species Oncorhynchus gorbuscha. The sequence continues at coordinate 63,203 of NW_025747191.1, forward strand.
CCCTTTATTTTTTGAGCTGTGTATTTTTCAAATACTTAAGATGCTCTTGATTGAGCTTGTCTAGCACAATGGAAGGAATGGAATAGTCACAATAGAGAAAACCCCACCTCTATGGCACTCCAGGCAGACTCACAGTGTAACGGAGACGCAGGGCGTTAGGAACCAGGTGCAGTTGGAGAGTTGAATATAAATGAACACGTAATGACACAAAAACAAGAGAAGAGTCAGACGGACATTAGGATGTAAACAGGAGGAGGTGGGATGGAGGAGGTGGGATGGACAGATGGACATTAGGATGTAAACAGAGACAATAACAGGAGGAGGTGGGATGGACAGACGGACATTAGGATGTAAACAGAGACAATAACAGGAGGAGGTGGGATGGACAGACGGACATTAGGATGTAAACAGAGACAATAACAGGAGGAGGTGGGATGGAGGAGGTGGGATGGACAGACGGACATTAGGACGTAAACAGAGACAATAACAGGAGGAGGTGGGATGGAGGAGGTGGGATGGACAAATGGACATTAGGACGTAAACAGAGACAATAACAGGAGGAGGTGGGATGGAGGAGGTGGGATGGACAGACGGACATTAGGACGTAAACAGAAACAATAACAGGAGGAGGTGGGATGGACAGATGGACATTAGGATGTAAACAGAGACAATAACAGGAGGAGGTGGGATGGAGGAGGTGGGATGGACAAATGGACATTAGGACGTAAACAGAGACAATAACAGGAGGAGGTGGGATGGAGGAGGTGGGATGGACAGACGGACATTAGGACGTAAACAGAAACAATAACAGGAGGAGGTGGGATGGACAGATGGACATTAGGATGTAAACAGAGACAATAACAGGAGGAGGTGGGATGGAGGAGGTGGGATGGACAAATGGACATTAGGACGTAAACAGAGACAATAACAGGAGGAGGTGGGATGGAGGAGGTGGGATGGACAGATGGACATTAGGACGTAAACAGAAACAATAACAGGAGGAGGTGGGATGGACAGATGGACATTAGGACATAAACAGAGACAATAACAGGAGGAGGTGGGATGGACAGATGGACATTAGGACATAAACAGAGATAATAACAGGAGGAGGTGGGATGGACAGATGGACATTAGGACATAGACAATAACAGGAGGAGGTGGGATGGACAGACAGACATTAGGACATAAACAGAGACAATAACAGGAGGAGGTGGGATGGACAGATGGACATTAGGACATAAACAATAACAGGAGGAGGTGGGATGGAGGAGGTGGGATGGACTGACGGACATTAGAATATAAACAGAAACAATAACAGGAGGAGGTGGGATGGACAGATGGACATTAGGACATAAACAGAGATAATAACAGGGGAGGGGTGGATGGACAGACATGGACATGGGATGGACAGATGGACATTAGGACATAAACAGAGACAATAACAGGAGGAGGTGGGATGGACAGATGGACATTAGGACATAAACAATAACAGGAGGAGGTGGGATGGAGGAGGTGGGATTAGGACATAAACAGAGACAATAACAGGAGGAGGTGGGATGGACAGACGGACATTAGGACATAAACAGAGATAATAACAGGAGGAGGTGGGATGGAGGAGGTGGGATGGACAGATGGACATTAGGACATAAACAGAGGCAATAACAGGAGGAGGTGGGATGGACAGACTGACATTAGGACATAAACAGAGACAATAACAGGAGGAGGTGGGATGGACAGACGGACATTAGGACATAAACAGAGACAATAACAGGAGGAGGTGGGATGGAGGAGGTGGGATGGACAGATGGACATTAGGACATATGGACAGAGGCAATAACAGACAATAACAGGAGGAGGTGGGATGGACAGACGGACATTAGGACATAAACAGAGATAATAACAGGAGGAGGTGGGATGGACAGATGGACATTAGGACATAAACAGAGATAATAACAGGAGGAGGTGGGATGGACAGACGGACATTAGGACATAAACAGAGATAATAACAGGAGGAGGTGGGATGGACAGATGGACATTAGGACATAAACAGAGACAATAACAGGAGGAGGTGGGATGGACAGACGGACATTAGGACATAAACAGAGACAATAACAGGAGGAGGTGGGATGGACAGATGGACATTAGGACATAAACAGAGGCAATAACAGGAGGAGGTGGGATGGACAGACGGACATTAGGACATAAACAGAGACAATAACAGGAGGAGGTGGGATGGACAGATGGACAGACATAAACAGAGACATTAGGACATAAACAGAGACAATAACAGGAGGAGGTGGGATGGAGGAGGTGGGATGGACAGATGGACATTAGGACATAAACAGAGACAATAACAGGAGGAGGTGGGATGGAGGAGGTGGGATGGACAGACAGACATTAGGACATAAACAGAGACAATAACAGGAGGAGGTGGGATGGACAGATGGACATTAGGACATAAACAGAGGCAATAACAGGAGGAGGTGGGATGGACAGACGGACATTAGGACATAAACAGAGACAATAACAGGAGGAGGTGGGAGGAGGAGGTGGGATGGACAGATGGACATTAGGACAGAGATAATAACAGGAGGAGGTGGGATGGAGGAGGTGGGATGGACAAACAGGACATAAACAGACAATAACAGGAGGAGGTGGGATGGAGGAGGTGGGATGGACAGATGGACATTAGGACATAAACAGAGACAATAACAGGAGGAGGT
>NW_025747192.1:12500-15000 GCF_021184085.1 Oncorhynchus gorbuscha
CACTAAATCATTTACTCAGTTACCTTAGCTTTCTTCGAACAGGAACAATGGTGGCCCTCTTGAAGCATGTGGGAACAACAGACTGGGATAGGGATTGATTGAATATGTCCGTAAACACAACAGCCAGCTGGTCTGCGCATGCTCTGAGGGCGCGGCTGGGGATGCCGTCTGGGCCTGCAGCCTTGCGAGGGGTTGACACGTTTAAATGTTTTCCTCACGTCGGCTGCAGTGAAGGAGAGTCCGCATGTTTTAGTTGCGGTCAGTGGCACTGTATTGTCCTCAAAGCGGGCAAAAAGTTATTTAGTCTGCCTGGGAGCAAGACATCCTGGTCCGTGACGGTGCTGGTTTTCTTTTTGTAATCCGTGATTGACTGTAGACCCTGCCACATACCTCTTGTGTCTGAGCCGTTGAATTGAGATTCTACTTTGTCTCTATACTGACGCTTAGCTTGTTTAATTGCCTTATGGAGGGAATAGTTACACTGTTTGTATTCGGTCATGTTTCCAGTCACCTTGCCCTGATTAAAAGCAGTGGTTTGCACTTTCAGTTTCACACGAATGCTGCCATCAAGCCACGGTTTCTGGTTTAGGAATGTTTTAATCATTGCTATGGGAACGACATCTTCAACGCACGTTCTAATGAACTCGCACACCGAATCAGCGTATTCGTCAATATTGTCATCTGACGCAATATGGAAAACATGTCCCAGTCCACGTGATGGAAGCAGTCTTGGAGTGTGGAGTCAGATTGGTCGGACCAGCGTTGAACAGACCTCAGCGCTGGGGCCTTATATGCGTCGCGAAGTTGGAATAGCAATGATCCAAGGTTTTTCCAGCCCTGGTTGCGCAATCGATATGCTGATCAAATTTAGGAGTCTTGTTTTCAGATTTGCCTTGTTAAAATCGCCAGCTACAATGAATGCAGCCTCCGGATATAGGGATTCCAGTTTGCAAAGAGTCAAATAAAGTTCGTTCAGAGCCATCGATGTGTCTGCTTGGGGGAATATATACGGCTGTGATTATAATCGAAGAGAATTGCCTTGGAAGATAATGCGGTCTACATTTGATTGTGAGGAATTCTAAATCAGGTGAACAGAAGGACTTGAGTTCCTGTATGTTTCTGTGATCACACCACGTCACGTTAACCATGAAGCATACGCCCCGCACCTCTTCTTACCAGAAAGATGTTTGTTTCTGCCGGCGAGATGCGTGGAGAAACCAGCTGGCTGCACCGTCTCCGATAGCCTCTGCAGTGAACCATGTTTCCGTGAAGCAAAGAACGTTACAGTCTCTGATGTCCCTCTGAATACTACCCTTGCTCGGATTTCATCAACCTTGTTGTCAAGAGACTGGACATTGCTAGGAGTGGTGCACGATGTGCCCGTCTCCGGAGTCTGACCAGAAGAGCGCTTTGTTTCCCCTTTTTTCTAAGTCGTTTTTGGGGTCGCCGGCTGGGATCCATTCCGTTGTCCTGGGTGAAAGGCAGAACACAGGATCCGCTTCGCTTTAGTCATATTCTTGGTCGTACTGATGGTGAGTTGACGCTGATCTTATATTCAGTAGTTCTTCTCGACTGTATGTAATGAAACCTAAGATGACCTGGGGTACTAATGTAAGAAATAACACGTAAAAAAAAAAAAAAAAAAAAAATGCATAGTTTCCTAGAACGCGAAGCAAGGCGGCCATCTTTGTCGGCGCCGGATGTCCCGTATCACTTCTATTCGGAATAATAATCACAATAAGTAAGTAACTCTTTACTATGCAGATGTTATTATTCGGTGTCCCCAGGCGTAGGCAGGCAAATAGATATTTGGCTGCAATGGGAGCAGTTCCTTCTTCGCCCAAGATAACTTTTTTGTTTTTCCTCTGGGTTTAATAAGATACAATTTAAACATATCAATTTCTGCAAATAATGAATCTCTTGGCGATGAAATACTTCTCCCAGTAGAAGAGAAAGTGTATCTCTGTCTCAGCAGTGGCTACATGCTCCTCCTCTCAGCCTTTAGTTGGTAGGGATCTGTCTCTGTTTTCCTATCTCTGGCCTAATGGAGACAATCAGACAATCTTTACTCGGTAGGGATCTGTCTCTCCTCTCAGCCTTTACTCGGTAGGGATCTGTCTCTCCTCTCAGCCTTTACTCAGTAGGATCTGTCTCTCCTCAGCCTTTACTCAGTAGGGATCTGTCTCTCCTCTCAGCCTTTACTCAGTAGGGATCTGTCTCTCCTCTCAGCCTTTACTCGGTAGGGATCTGTCTCTCCTCTCACCCTTTACTCAGTAGGGATCTGTCTCTCCTCTCAGCCTTTACTCGGTAGGGATCTGTCTCTCCTCTCAGCCTTTACTCAGTAGGGATCTGTCTCTCCTCTCAGCCTTTACTCGGTAGGGATCTGTCTCTCCTTTCAGCCTTTACTGGGTAGGGATCTGTCTCTCCTCTCAGCCTTTACTCGGTAGGGATCTGTCTCTCCTTTCAGCCTTTACTTGGTAGGGATCTGTCTCTCCTCTCA
>NW_025747192.1:22500-32500 GCF_021184085.1 Oncorhynchus gorbuscha
TTACAGTAATATTCTACACCATAGTGTCTCACACTGACTTTACAGTAATATTCTACACCATAGTGTCTCACACTGACTTTACAGTAATATTCTACACCATAGTGTCTCACACTGACTTTACAGTAATATTCTACACCATAGTGTCTCACACTGACTTTACAGTAATATTCTACACCATAGTGTCTCACACTGACTTTACAGTAATATTCTACACCATAGTGTCTCACACTGACTTTACAGTAATATTCTACACCATAGTGTCTCACACTGACTTTACAGTAATATTATACACTGTAAAAAGCGTCCAGTTCATTTCTGTAAAACGTAAAAATACTAATTTAAATGTAATAAATGACGAATGTTTAGGTGAAGACCCTCTGAGTAAATATATTCACTTCAACAAACAAACGATGAACATACTTGGTGATGACATCTGTATTCAGACAGAACTGTTGTCTCCCTCCTTGGTGATGACATCTGTACTCAGACAGAACTGTTGTCTCCCTCCTTGGTGATGACATCTGTACTCAGACAGAACTGTTGTCTTCCTCCTTGGTGATGACATCTGTATTCAGTCAGAACTGTTGTCTCCTCCTTGGTGATGACATCTGTATTCAGACAGACCTGTTGTCTCCCTCCTTGGGGATGTCATCTGTACTCAGTAGAACTGTTGTCTTCCTCCTTGGTGATGACATCTGTACTCAGTAGAACTGTTGTCTTCCTCCTTGGGGATGTCATCTGTACTCAGTAGAACTGTTGTCTTCCTCCTTGGTGATGACATCTGTACTCAGTAGAACTGTTGTCTTCCTCCTTGGGGATGTCATCTGTACTCAGTAGAACTGTTGTCTTCCTCCTTGGTGATGACATCTGTACTCAGTAGAACTGTTGTCTTCCTCCTTGGGGATGACATCTGTACTCAGACAGAACTGTTGTCTTCCTCCTTGGTGATGACATCTGTATTCAGACAGACCTGTTGTCTTCCTCCTTGGTGATGACATCTGTATTTAGACAGACCTGTTGTCTTCCTCCTTGGTGATGACATCTGTATTCAGACAGACCTGTTGTCTTCCTCCTTGGTGATGACATCTGTATTCAGTAGTAGACCTGTTGTCTCCCTCCTTGGTGATGTCATCTGTACTCAGTAGAACTGTTGTCTTCCTCCTTGGTGATGACATCTGTACTCAGTAGAACTGTTGTCTCCTCCTTGGTGATGACATCTGTATTCAGTAGTAGACCTGTTGTCTTCCTCCTTGGTGATGTCATCTGTACTCAGTATAACTGTTGTCTTCCTCCTTGGTGATGTCATCTGTACTCAGTATAACTGTTGTCTCCCTCCTTGGTGATGACATCTGTATTCAGTAGACCTGTTGTCTTGCTCCTTGGTGATGTCATCTGTACTCAGTATAACTGTTGTCTTCCTCCTTGGTGATGACATCTCTACTCAGTAGAACTGTTGTCTTCCTCCTTGGTGATGTCATCTGTACTCAGTATAACTGTTGTCTTCCTCCTTGGTGATGACATCTCTACTCAGTATAACTGTTGTCTTCCTCCTTGGTGATGTCATCTGTACTCAGTATAACTGTTGTCTTCCTCCTTGGTGATGTCATCTGTACTCAGTATAACTGTTGTCTTCCTCCTTGGTGATGACATCTGTACTCAGTAGAACTGTTGTCTTCCTCCTTGGTGATGTCATCTGTATTCAGTAGAACTGTTGTCTTCCTCCTTGGTGATGTCATCTGTATTCAGTAGAACTGTTGTCTTCCTCCTTGGGGATGACATCTGTACTCAGACAGAACTGTTGTCTCCCTCCTTGGTGATGACATCTGTATTCAGACAGAACTGTTGTCTTCCTCCTTGGTGATGTCATCTGTACTCAGTAGAACTGTTGTCTCCTCCTTGGTGATGACATCTGTATTCAGACAGACCTGTTGTCTCCTCCTTGGTGATGACATCTGTATTCAGACAGAACTGTTGTCTCCCTCCTTGGTGATGACATCTGTATTCAGACAGAACTGTTGTCTTCCTCCTTGGTGATGACATCTGTATTCAGACAGACCTGTTGTCTCCCTCCTTGGTGATGACATCTGTATTCAGACAGACCTGTTGTCTCCCTCCTTGGTGATGACATCTGTATTCAGTAGTAGACCTGTTGTCTTCCTCCTTGGTGATGACATCTGTATTCAGACAGACCTGTTGTCTTCCTCCTTGGTGATGACATCTGTATTCAGTAGTAGACCTGTTGTCTTCCTCCTTGGTGATGTCATCTGTACTCAGTAGACCTGTTGTCTTCCTCCTTGGTGATGACATCTGTACTCAGTATAACTGTTGTCTTCCTCCTTGGTGATGTCATCTGTACTCAGACAGACCTGTTGTCTTCCTCCTTGGTGATGTCATCTGTACTCAGTATAACTGTTGTCTCCCTCCTTGGTGATGTCATCTGTACTCAGTATAACTGTTGTCTTCCTCCTTGGTGATGTCATCTGTACTCAGTAGACCTGTTGTCTTCCTCCTTGGTGATGACATCTGTACTCAGTATAACTGTTGTCTTCCTCCTTGGGGATGTCATCTGTACTCAGTATAACTGTTGTCTCCCTCCTTGGTGATGACATCTGTATTCAGTAGACCTGTTGTCTTCCTCCTTGGTGATGACATCTGTACTCAGTATAACTGTTGTCTTCCTCCTTGGGGATGTCATCTGTACTCAGTAGACCTGTTTTCTTCCTCCTTGGTGATGACATCTGTACTCAGTAGAACTGTTGTCTCCCTCCTTGGGGATGTCATCTGTACTCAGTAGAACTGTTGTCTTCCTCCTTGGTGATGATATCTGTACTCAGTAGAACTGTTGTCTTCCTCCTTGGTGATGACATCTGTACTCAGATGAACTGTTGTCTTCCTCCTTGGGGATGTCATCTGTACTCAGATGAACTGTTGTGTTCCCTGTCATATTGTATTATGCCTTTACATAGCTTGTGTGTGTGTGTGTGTGTGTGTGTGTGTGTGTGTGTGTGTGTGTGTGTGTGTGTGTGTGTGTGTGTGTGTGTGTGTGTGTGTGTGTGTGTGTGTGTGTGTGTGTGTGTGTGTGTGTGTGTGTGTGTGTGTGTGTGTGTGTGTGTGTATGACTCACCAGCAGTCTTTGTGTGTGTGTATGCCTGTCTGTGTGTGTGTGTTTTGTGTGTAGTGTGTGTAGTGTGTGTGTATAATTCAGCAGCAGTCTGACTGCCACCAGAAGAGGCATGTCAACTCTTTAAACCCCATGGGCAAGTCTAAATGGAGCTTGGTGTTGTGTGTGTGTGTGTGTTTGTGTGTAGTGTGTGTGTAGTGTGTGTGTATAGAAAAGGCCTGTCAACTCTTTAAACCCCATGGGCAAGTCTAAATGGAGCTTGGTGTCGTGTGTGTGTGTGTGTGTGTGTGTGTGTGTGTGTGTGTGTGTGTGTGTGTGTGTGTGTGTGTGTGTGTGTGTGTGTGTGTGTGTGTGTGTGTGTGTGTGTGTGTGTGTGTGCGTGCGTGCGTGCGTGTGTGTGTGTGTGTGTGTGTGTGTGTGTGTGTGCGTGCGTGCGTGTGTGTGTGTACTTGTTTTATTTTGTGTGTGTGTGTGTGTGCTTGTTTTATTTTGTGTGTGTGTGTGTGTGTGCATGCAAGTGTACATGCTTGTGTGTGTGTGTGTGTGTGTGTGTGTGTGTGTGTGTGTGTGTGTGTGTGTGTGTGTGTACTTGTTTTATTTTGTGTGTGTGTGTGTGTGCTTGTTTTATTTTGTGTGTGTGTGCTTGGAAGTGTACATGCCTGTGTGTGTGTGTGTGTGGCATGTATGTGTGTTTGCGTTTACTGGGTTTACTGGGTTGTCCCGGTGTTTACTGGGTTGTCCCGGTGTTTACTGGGTTGTCCCGGTGTTTACTGGGTTGTCCAGGTGTTTACTGGGTTGTCCCGGTGTTTACTGGGTTGTCCCGGTGTCTACTGGGTTGTCCCGGTGTCTACTGGGTTGTCCCGGTGTCTACTGTGTTGTCCAGGTGTCTACTGGGTTGTCCCGGTATTTACTGGGTTGTCCCGGTGTCTACTGGGTTGTCCAGGTGTCTACTGGGTTGTCCCGGTGTTTACTGGGTTGTCCCGGTGTTTACTGGGTTGTCCCGGTGTCTACTGGGTTGTCCCGGTGTCTACTGGGTTGTCCAGGTGTTTACTGGGTTGTTCCGGTGTCTACTGGGTTGTCCCGGTGTCTACTGGGTTGTCCCGGTGTTTACTGGGTTGTCCCGGTGTTTACTGGGTTGTCCCGGTGTCTACTGGGTTGTCCCGGTGTTTACTGGGTTGTCCGGGTGTCTACTGGGTTGTCCCGGTGTTTACTGGGTTGTCCTGGTGTTTACTGGGTTGTCCTGGTGTTTACTGGGTTGTCCTGGTGTTTACTGGGTTGTCCCGGTGTTTACTGGTTTGTCCCGGTGTTTACTGGGTTGTCCTGGTGTTTACTGGGTTGTCCTGGTGTCTACTGGGTTGTCCTGGTGTTTACTGGGTTGTCCTGGTGTTTACTGGGTTGTCCCGGTGTTTACTGGGTTGTCCTGGTGTTTACTGGGTTGTCCCGGTGTTTACTGGGTTGTCCTGGTGATTACTGGGTTGAAAAACAGAGAGAGGGGGAAAGGAAAGCTCTGTGGATGGAGTGAAAAGGAGGTTTGATATGTAGGAGTGAGACTGAGGAGGTTTGATGTGTAGGAGTGAGACTGAGGAGGTTTGATGTGTAGGAGTGAGACTGAGGAGGTTTGATGTGTAGGAGTGAGGCTGATGAGGTTTGATGTGTAGGAGTGAGGCTGAGGAGGTTTGATGTGTAGGAGTGAGGCTGAGGAGGTTTGATGTGTAGGAGTGAGGCTGAGGAGGTTTGATGTGTAGGAGTGAGACTGAGGAGGTTTGATGTGTAGGAGTGAGGCTGAGGAGGTTTGATATGTAGGAGTGAGACTGAGGAGGTTTGATGTGTCGGAGTGAGGCTGAGGAGGTTTGATATGTAGGAGTGAGGCTGAGGAGGTTTGATGTGTAGGAGTGAGGTTGAGGAGGTTTGATATGTAGGAGGGAGGCTGAGGAGGTTTGATGTGTCGGAGTGAGGCTGATGAGGTTTGATGTGTAGGAGTGAGGCTGAGGAGGTTTGATGTGTAGGAGTGAGGCTGAGGAGGTTTGATGTGTAGGAGTGAGACTGAGGAGGTTTGATGTGTAGGAGTGAGACTGAGGAGGTTTGATATGTAGGAGTGAGGCTGAGGAGGTTTGATGTGTAGGAGTGAGGCTGAGGAGGTTTGATGTGTAGGAGTGAGACTGAGGAGGTTTGATGTGTAGGAGTGAGGCTGAGGAGGTTTGATGTGTAGGAGTGAGGCTGAGGAGGTTTGATGTGTAGGAGTGAGGCTGAGGAGGTTTGATATATGTAGGAGTGAGGCTGATGAGGTTTGATGTGTATGAGTGAGACTGAGGAGGTTTGATGTGTAGGAGTGAGGCTGAGGAGGTTTGATGTGTAGGAGTGAGACTGAGGAGGTTTGATGTGTAGGAGTGAGGCTGAAGTTGAGCTCCTGTGTTCATTACACTGATTGGCTGTAGATCCAGAATGCAGAGACTGATATTAGAGGGGTACTAAGAGATTCAGACAAAGTAAAAATAAATAAAAAATAAATGACTATATCTCAATAATGAATGTAAAGAATTCCAGAAATATACAAACGAATATCAGATTGCTCCTTTATTGAACATCTGAGGGTGATGTCTAGTGGCGGCTGGACTGTGTGTGTGTCTGTGTCTGTGTGTGTGTGTGTGTGTCTGTGTGTGTGTGTGTGTCTGTGTCTGTGTGTGTGTGTCTGTGTCTGTGTCTGCGTGTGTGTGTCTGTGTGCGTGTGTGTGTGTGTGTGTGTGTGTGTGTGTGTGTGTGTGTGTGTGTGTGTGTGTGTGTGTGTGTGTGTGTGTGTGTGTGTGTGTGTGTGTGTGTGTGTGTGTGTGTGTGTGTGTGTGTGTGTGTGTGTGTGTGTCTGTGTCTGTGTCTTTGTCTGTATGTATGTGTGTGTGTGTGTGTGTGTGTGTGTGTGTGTGTGTGTGTGTGTGTGTGTGTGTGTGTGTGTGTGTGTGTGTGTGTGTGTGTGTGTGTGTGTGTGTGTGCGTCTGCGTGTGCGTGTGTGTGTGTGTGTGTGTGTGTGTGTGTGTGTGTGTGTGTGTGTGTGTGTGTGTGTGTGTGTGTGTGTGTGTGTGTGTGTGTGTGTGTGTGTGTGTGCGCGTGCGCGTGTGCGTGTGCGTGTGCGTGTGTGTGTGTGTGTGTGTGTGTGTGTGTGTGTGTGTGTGTGTGTGTGTGTGTGTGTGTGTGTGTGTGTGTGTGTGTGTGTGTGTGGACCGGCCAGCCCAGCTGATTTGTTGCTCTGACAGCACCGGTACCAGTTAGTCAGGTCCCAAGAGCTCTGAATGTGTCTGAATAGTCTAATAGGGAATCTTCTGCCAGACTGTATGGGTTAGAGGGGTTGCCAAGGAGACCATTAGCTCTGCTAAGGGCAGTGTATTATCTTAGCCAAGGAGACCATTAGCTCTCTGCTAAGGGCAGTGTATTATCTTAGCCAAGGAGACCATTAGCTCTGCTAAGGGCAGTGTATTATCTTAGCCCAGGAGGCTGTTAGCTCTCTGCTAAGGGCAGTGTATTCTCTTAGCCCAGGAGGCTGTTAGCTCTGCTAAGGGCAGTGTGTTCTCTTAGCCCAGGAGACCATTAGCTCTGCTAAGGGCAGTGTGTTCTCTTAGCCCAGGAGGCTGCAAGCTCTCTGCTAAGGGCAGTGTGTTCTCTTAGCCCAGGAGGCTGCGAGATCTCTGCTAAGGGCAGTGTGTTCTCTTAGCCCAGGAGGCTGCTAGCTCTCTGCTCAGTTAAGTGTATTCTCTTAGCCCAGGAGGCTGCTAGCTCTCTGCTAAGGGCAGTGTGTTCTCTTAGCCCAGGAGGCTGCTAGCTCTCTGCTAAGGGCAGTGTGTTCTCTTAGCCCAGGAGGCTGCTAGCTCTCTGCTAAGGGCAGTGTGTTCTCTTAGCCCAGGATTCCATTAGCTCTGCTAAGGGCAGTGTATTCTCTTAGCCAAGGAGACCATTAGCTCTGCTAAGGGCACTGTATTCTCTTAGCCCAGGATATCACTTGCTCTGCTAAGGGCAGTGTATTCTCTTATCCCAGGATTCCATTAGCTCTGCTAAGGGCAGTGTATTTTCTTAGCCCAGGAGGCTGTTAGCTCTCTGCTAAGGGCAGTTTATTCTCTTAGCCCAGGAGGCTGTTAGCTCTCTGCTAAGGGCAGTGTGTTCTCTTAGCCCAGGAGGCTGTTAGCTCTGCTTAGAGTTGTATGAAAGCAGAGGGAGTAGGGCTGGAGGGGCGGGGGTTGTGATTTTGAGCCCCTGCAATACAGAGTTCAACTCCAGGACAGAGGCTCGCCACAAAGTTATGACTTTCTTGGTGAGAAGACACACTCCAATCTGAGCAGATAACCCTGATGAGAGACAGCGTGAAGTTGTCCTAAGACCCCATTGCACATTATTACTTTGTACAATGGAAGACATCTCTCTGTGGATGAACATCTCTGTCCTTCTTCCATGCAGAGCCTCTTCCCCTCATCTGTCTTCAGACACTGTGAGTGTTAGTGTGTGTGTGTGTGTGCGCGTGTGTGTGTGTGTGCGCGTGTGTTTGTGTGTGTGTGCGCGTGTGTTTGTGTGTGTGTGCGCGTGTGTTTGTGTGCGTGTGTGCGCGCGTGTGTGTGTGTGTGTGTGTGTGTGTGTGTGTGTGTGTGTGTGTGTGTGTGTGTGTGTGTGTGTGTGTGTGTGTGTGTGTGTGTGTGTGTGTGTGTGTGTGTGTGTGTTGTGTGTTTTCAGCCACTTTACAACTGATGCATGGCAACATCAGACCGTCAGAAATTCAATATCCACCTTGATATTCACCACTTGTCCCTGGAACCAACTCATTCCCTCTCCTTCACTATTGTTAATGGAAAATGGACTTGTTTTGTCAAAAACCTGAATAACCCGAGTCATGTGTAGGCCTTCCCTTTGTATGTCCGCACACACACACACACACACACACACACACACACACACACACACACACACACACACACACACACACACACACACACACACACACACACACACACACACACACACACACACACACACACACACACACACACACACACACACACACTCACTCAACAAATTCAAACCCTTTTAAGACAACTTCATGAACAAAAAAACTTGTCAGTAGAAAATCTCAACAGTATATTTGACCTTTCAGTTTCTCTATCAAATCAAAAAAAATAATCCCATCAGAAAACCTAAGAAAATTAATAACAAGTAGTTTGATGAAGAATGCAAACACCTTCGAAAGAAATTGAGAAACCTATCCAACCGAAAAACAACGAGATCGAGATAACCAGAAATTCCCAAACAGAAAACGAACGAATCGCACATCAGAAATCAGCTCAATGTAAGTGAAGAATCCATAGACTCGAACCATTAATGGGAAACTAAAACACACTGAACAAACAGCAACACGAAGAGATAATATTCAAAAATGGAGTCTGTCTGGTTGAACCACCTCTCCAATCTGTTTGATACCTAAGAACAAACAACAAAAACATACACATGATCAGATACAAATCTTAGAATCAACTATTAAAGAACCCAAATACATGATATATTCTTAGAATCAACTACTAAAGAACCCACTGGATTCTCCAAATACATTATATATTCTTAGAATCAACTATTAAAGAACCCACTGGATTCTCCAAGTACATTGAATGATCTACAGGACAAAATAAAAACCCTCCAACCTCCAATATACAAACCACAAATTCCAATTGGCTATATTTAAACTCTTTAACCTCATAGAGACGTCATAAATTGAGAGAGAGAGACAGAGACAGAGAGAGAGACAGAGACAGAGAGAGAGAGAGAGAGGGACAGAGAGAGACAGAGAGAGACAGAGAGAGAGAGAGAGAGAGAGAGAGAGAGAGAGAGAGAGAGAGAGAGAGAGAGAGAGAGAGAGAGAGAGGGACAGAGAGAGACAGAGAGAGACAGAGAGAGAGGGAGAGAGACACACAGAGAGAGAGACAGAGAGACAGAGAGAGAGACAGAGAGACAGAGAGAGAGAGAGAGAGAGACAGAGAGAGAGAGAGGGAGAAAGTGGAGTAGATGACTAGAGAGAGAGAGAGAGAGAGAGAGTAGATGACGAGAGAGAGAGACAGAGACAGAGAGAGAGAGTAGGTGACGAGAGAGAGAGAGAGAGAGAGAGAGAGAGAGAGAGAGAGAGAGAGAGAGAGAGAGAGAGAGAGAGAGAGAGAGAGAGAGAGAGAGAGAGAGAGAGAGAGAGAGAGAGAGAGAGAGAGAGAGTAGATGACGAGAGAGAGAGACAGAGACAGAGAGAGAGAGTAGATGACGAGAGAGAGAGAGAGAGAGAGAGAGAGAGAGAGAGAGAGAGAGAGAGAGAGAGAGAGAGAGAGAGAGAGAGAGAGAGTAGATGACTAGAGAGAGAGACAGAGAGAGAGAGTAGATGACGAGAGAGAGAGACAGAGACAGAGAGAGAGAGTAGGTGACGAGAGAGAGAGAGAGAGAGAGAGAGAGAGAGAGAGAGAGAGAGAGAGAGAGAGAGAGAGAGAGAGAGGGACAGAGAGAGACAGAGAGAGTGTCATGCAGGTGAATGAGGACCCAAAAGCGACTTGGCGAAAACAGAGTATTTAATCCAGAATAAACTTTACAAAACAAAAAGCATAATACTACACGTAAAGACGAGAACAGACTGGAGACTTGATCGAGAACTGCAGGTTGCCTCGGGAAGGCACTTGAACCTAGCAGACTCAGACACCTGCTCACCACGCAGCATCTGAGGGAAACACGACACGACAGGGCAAAACATAGACACAGCACGGTGAATTATAAATGAGGATCCGACAGGGCAGGTACGGGAAACAAGGAGAGAAATAGGGACTCTAATCAGGGAAAAGGATCGGGAACAGGTGTGGGAAGACTAAATGATGATTAGGGGAA
>NW_025747192.1:37500-57500 GCF_021184085.1 Oncorhynchus gorbuscha
CACATCAACACATAATCAACACATCAACACATCAACAACACATCATCACATCAACACATCATCACATCAACACATCAACACATCAACACATCACCACATCAACACATCAACACACACAATCAACACATCATCACACATCATCAACACATCAACACATCATCAACACATCAACAACACATCATCAACACATCAACACATCATCACATCAACAACACATCATCAACACATCATCATCACATCAACACATCACCACATCAACACATAATCAACACATCAACACATCATCACACATCATCAACACATCAACACATCAACACATCAACACATCATCACATCAACACATCAACACATCACCACATCAACACATCAACACACACAATCAACACATCATCACACATCATCAACACATCAACACATCATCAACACATCAACAACACATCATCAACACATCAACACATTATCAACACATCAACACATCAACACACCATCAACACATCAACACATCATCAACACATCATCAACACATCATCACATCAACACATCAACACATCAACACATCAACACATCATCAACACATCAACACATCATCACATCATCAACACATCAACACATCAACAACACATCATCACATCATCAACACATCAACACATCAACACATCAACACATCATCAACACATCATCACATCAACACATCATCAACACATCAACACATCATCAACACATCAACACATCACCAACACATCGTCACATCATCAAAACATCATCATCACATCATCAACACATCAACAACACATCATCACATCATCAACACATCAACACATCATCACATCATCAACACATCATCAACACATCAACACATCATCAACACATCATCAACACATCATCAACACATCAACACACCATCAACACATCAACACATCATCACATCAACACATCAACACATCATCAACACATCATCAACACATCATCAACACATCAACACATCAACACATCATCAACACATCAACACATCAACACATCAACACATCAACACATCAACACATCAACACATCAACACATCATCACACATCAACACATCAACACATCATCACATCATCAACACATCATCAACACATCATCACATCATCATCAACACATCAACAACACATCAACAACACATCATCACATCATCAACACATCAACAACACATCATCACATCATCAACACATCAACAACACATCATCACATCAACAACACATCATCAACACATCATCATCACATCAACACATCAACACATCAACACATAATCAACACATCAACACATCAACAACACATCATCACATCAACACATCATCACATCAACACATCAACACATCAACACATCACCACATCAACACATCAACACACACAATCAACACATCATCACACATCATCAACACATCAACACATCATCAACACATCAACAACACATCATCAACACATCAACACATCATCACATCAACAACACATCATCAACACATCATCATCACATCAACACATCAACACATCAACACATAATCAACACATCAACACATCAACAACACATCATCAAATCAACACATCAACACATCAACACATCATCACATCAACACATCAACACATCACCACATCAACACATCAACACACACAATCAACACATCATCACACATCATCAACACATCAACACATCATCAACACATCAACAACACATCATCAACACATCAACACATCATCAACACATCAACACATCAACACACCATCAACACATCAACACATCATCAACACATCATCAACACATCATCACATCAACACATCAACACATCAACACATCAACACATCATCAACACATCAACACATCATCACATCATCAACACATCAACACATCAACAACACATCATCACATCATCAACACATCAACACATCAACACATCAACACATCATCAACACATCATCACATCATCAACACATCAACACATCATCAACACATCAACACATCATCAACACATCAACACATCACCAACACATCGTCACATCATCAAAACATCATCATCACATCATCAACACATCAACAACACATCATCACATCATCAACACATCAACACATCATCACATCATCAACACATCATCAACACATCAACACATCATCAACACATCATCAACACATCATCAACACATCAACACACCATCAACACATCAACACATCATCACATCAACACATCAACACATCATCAACACATCATCAACACATCATCAACACATCAACACATCAACACATCATCAACACATCAACACATCAACACATCAACACATCAACACATCAACACATCATCAACACATCAACACATCAACACATCAACACATCATCACACATCAACACATCAACACATCATCACATCATCAACACATCATCAACACATCATCACATCATCATCAACACATCAACAACACATCATCAACACATCATCATCACATCAACAACACATCATCAACACATCATCATCACATCAACACATCATCAACACATCAACACATCATCTCCACATCAACAACACATCAACAACACATAATCAACACATCAACACATCAACACATAATCAACACATCATCAACACATCATCAACACATCAACAACACATCATCAACACATCAACACATCAACAACACATCAACACATCAACACATCAACACATCATCAACACATCAACTCATCAACACATCAACAACACATCAACAACACATCATCAACACATCAACACATCAACACATAATCAAAACATCATCACACATCAACAACACATCATCAACACATCAACAACAAATCATCACATCAACACATCAACAACACATCAACACATCAACACATCAACACATCATCACATCATCACATCAACACATCACCACATCAACACATCAACACATCATCACATCAACACATCACCACATCAACACATCAACACATCAACACATCAACACATCATCACATCAACACATCACCACATCAACACATCAACACATCAACACATCAACACACATCATCAACACATCATCACACATCATCAACACATCAACACATCATCAACACATCATCACACATCATCAACACATCAACACATCATCAACACATCAACACATCATCAACACATCAACACATCAACACATCATCAACACATCATCAACACATCATCAACACATCAACACATCAACACATCATCACATCATCAACACATCAACACATCATCAACACATCAACACATCATCAACACATCAACACATTAACACATCATCACATCAACACATCATCAACACATCAACACATCATCAACACATCATCAACACATCATCAACACACCAACACATCATCAACACATCAACACATCATCAACACATCAACACATCATCTACACATCAACACATCAACACATCAACACATCATCAACACATCATCAACACATCAACACATCAACAACACATCATCAACACATCAACACATCATCAACACATCATCAACACATCAACACATCAACACATCATCAACACATCAACACATCATCAACACATCAACACATCATCAACACATCATCAACACACCAACACATCATCAACACACCAACACATCATCAACACACCAACACATCATCACATCAACACATCAACACATCAACACATCAACACATCAACACATCATCAACACATCAACACATCAACACATCATCAACACATCAACACATCATCAACACATCAACACATCAACACATCATCAACACATCATCAACACATCATCACATCATCAACACATCAACACATAATCAACACATAATCAACACATCAACACATCAACAACACATCAACACATCATCAACACATCATCAACACATCAACACATCATCAACACACAAACACATCATCAACACATCAACACATCAACACATCAACACATCATCACATCAACTCATCAACACATCATCACATCAACACATCATCAACACATCATCAACACATCATCAACACATCATCAACACATCAACACATCATCAACACATCAACACATCAACACATCATCAACACATCAACACATCAACACATCATCAACACATCATCACATCAACACATCATCAACACATCAACATATCAACACATCATCAACACATCAACACATCATCAACACATCAACACATCAACACATCAACACATCATCAACACATCATCACATCAACACATCATCAACACATCAACATATCAACACATCATCAACACATCAACACATCAACACATAAAAACTCAGTATGCCAGCAATGTCATCACAACTGTACTCAGAACCTCCTGGAAGACAAGTACACTCACTTCACATCACAACTATACTCAGAACCTCCTAGAAGACAAGTGCACTCACTTCACATCACAACTGTACTCAGAACCTCCTAGAAGTCAAGTACACTCAAATAACATGCTGGTGATTGCTTTGTCCTTCCTACAGTGACACAGAGACTGTATAGAAACTGTTATTAGAGCAACACAATAGCAGATAAAGGCTTGAAGAGCTCTTTCTCCATAACATCCTTCAACGACTTCTACACAACATTGACTTCTCTGGCCAGTCCCGGAAGTGTCATTTCAACAGTGTGTGTGTGTGTGTGTGTGTGTGTGTGTGTGTGTGTGTGTGTGTGTGTGTGTGTGTGTGTGTGTGTGTGTGTGTGTGTGTGTGTGTGTGTGTGTGTGTGTGTGTGTGTGTGTGTGTGTGTGTGTGTGTGTGTGTGTGTGTGTGTGTGTGTCTTTGAGAGAAAGAGAGAATGTTCTTTGTCAAAGTATCTTGACTCTGGTATAGAGAGACAGAGGGGTTAAATGACTTCCAGACAAGGAGGAAGACATTGCATCAGTCAATATAATGGAGGTAAAATTCTCTCTCTCTCTCTGTCTCTCTCTCCCTCTCTGTCTCTCTCTCGGTCTCTCTCTCTCTCTCTCTCTCTCCCCCCCTCTCCCTCTCTGTGTCTCTCTCTCTCTCTGTCTCTCTCTCCCTCTCTGTGTCTCTCTCTGTCTCTCTCTCTCCCCCTCCCTCTCTCTCTCTCTCTCTCTCTCTCTCTCTCTCTCTCTCTCTCTCTCTCTCTCTCTCTCTCTCTCTCTCTCTCTCTCTCTCTCTCTCTCTCTCTCTCCCCTCTCTCTCTCTAGCCCCAGAACCATATTATTATCATGGTTTCATAAAACTAAAGAAGCGAGAGAATATAAGTATTTGGTTATGAAATTAAAATGAGGCGATGTAATATAGATGGTAGGTATTGACAATGGGAGATAATTGACCTTGTCATGATATTGTGGATGTGAATTATACAGAGGTTTATTTCGATCCAGGCTCCGACTTCCCAAGAACCTCTCTGCCAAGTCTACACCATGGTAAATGCCACCCTACTCCCTGTATTAGTAGTGCACTACTTTTGACACAGGGCCCTGGTTAAAAGTAGTGCACTATATAGGGAATAGGGTGCTATTTGGGAATCATTACTGGCTGAAGAGAAATGACGAAACATGATATAAAGACTAAGGATTTTGTCAATAGCCATGAATCCATCCCATCCGTACGTCACTATATAGCATTAGCCCGTCTATTTCCTACAATATATAACTCCAAATGTAAATACCAAGGGAATAGGGTTCTATAGGGCTCTGGTCTAAAGTAGTGCACTATATATAGGGAATAGGGTTCTATAGGGCTCTGGTCTAAAGTAGTGCACTATATATAGGGAATAGGGTTCTATAGGGCTCTGGTCTAAAGTAGTGCACTATATATAGGGAATAGGGTTCTATAGGGCTCTGGTCTAAAGTAGTGCACTATATATAGGGAATAGGGTTCTATAGGGCTCTGGTCTAAAGTAGTGCACTATATATAGGGAATAGGGTTCTATAGGGCTCTAGTCCAAAGTAGTGCACTATATATAGGGAATAGGGTTCTATAGGGCTCTGGTCTAAAGTAGTGCACTATATATAGGGAATAGGGTTCTATAGGGCTCTGGTCTAAAGTAGTGCACTATATATAGGGAATAGGATGCCATAGGGCTCTGGTCTAAAGTAGTGCACTCTATATAGGGAATAGGATGCCATATGGCTCTGGTCTAAAGTAGTGCACTCTATATAGGGAATAGGATGCCATAGGGCTCTGGTCTAAAGTAGTGCACTATATATAGGGAATAGGATGCCATAGGGCTCTGGTCTAAAGTAACTGCACTCTATATAGGGAATAGGATGCCATAGGAATCTGGTCTAAAGTAGTGCACTATATATAGGCAATAGGGTGCCATTTTGGGACACTACCCATGACTGTTAGCCCTGTGGTCTGGAGACTGGTAAATAGTGATGTAATAACAATGAAAAGACTGATACTGTCAATACCCCTGAAACCATCCATTAATTATTAGCATTAGCCTCGAGGTGTTGCCTTCCTGGACTCGTGCAGTTAGTATTAATGTTTAGCCTGTGGGATAGCAATAGTCTGAATGGACGGGCAACTGTAGCCTTAAAGCTAATCTTCTCACCACAGGGCGTCACATTATGCATTAGCATCGATGCTAACAGCTAACTATTAGGCGTTGCCATTCTGGATCTATACAGTTCATATTGTTAATGTTCAGCCTGCGGGAAACTGTATGTCAATCAGGCAGTAGTCTGAATAGACAGGCAGCTGTAGCTTCAAAGCTAATCTTCTCACCATAGACATCCCATTATGCATTAGCATTGACGCTAACTATAACTGTGTCCCAAATGACACCCTATTCCCTATATAGGGCACTAGTTTAGTCCAGAGCCCTATGGCACCCTATTCCCTATATAGGGCACTAGTTTAGTCCAGAGCCCTATGGCATCCTATTCCATATATAGGGCACTAGTTTAGTCCAGAGTCCGGAGTCATTCGGGACGCAGAGATACTATAGATCTATCATTGATGGTAAACCTCACACCATGTCTCTATAGTGTCTGTAGGACCCATGACATCATCACACCATGTCTCTATAGTGTCTATAGGACCCATTACATCATCACACCATGTCTCTATAGTGTCTGTAGGAACCATGACATCACCACACCATGTCTCTATAGTGTCTATAGGATCCCATGACATCATCACACCATGTCTCTATAGTGTCTATAGGATCCCATGACATCATCACACCATGTCTCTATAGTGTCTATACGACCCATGACATCATCACACCATGTCTCTATAGTGTCTGTAGGACCCATGACATCATCACACCATGTCTCAATAGTGTCTATACGACCCATGACATCATCACACCATGTCTCTATAGGACCCATGACATCATCACACCATGTCTCTATAGTGTCTGTAGGACCCATGACATCATCACACCATGTCTCTATAGTGTCTGTAGGACCCATTACATCATCACACCATGTCTCTATAGTGTCTGTAGGACCCATGACATCATCACACCATGTCTCTATAGTGTCTGTAGGACCCATGACATCATCACACCATGTCTCAATAGTGTCTGTAGGACCCATTACATCACCACACCATGTCTGTAGAGTTCCCTCCTTCAACAGACGACAGTATCTGGTGTAAAAATCGTTTTCATTGTGTAGACACCAGTGGTCTGCCCCCCGCACCCCCCCCCCCAACTCCACAGTGGAGCCATCTCTCCCTGATACTACATAGAGTAGAAACATTAACTCGTGCTCTGCAATGCGGTATCACCCAAAGACGTGGGAAATGTCCCAGAGGCCCATCCTCATCAGAACACACACAGATTCTAACAACCCCTTATTCTGTTGCATAAAACAGACGTTTGATGCACTATTTTGCTCTCATAGGAGTTCCTTCCTTCAACAGACGCTATCTCTCCATCCCTGCTGGGCGGCGTTCCCTCCTTCAACAGACGCTATCTCTCCATCCCTGCTGGGCGGCGTTCCCTCCTTCAACAGACGCTATCTCTCCATCCCTGCTGGGCGGTGTTCCTTCCTTCAACAAACGCTATATCTCCATCCCTGCTGGGCGGTGTTCCTTCCTTCAACAGACACTATCTCTCCATCCTTGCTGGGCGGTGTTCCCTCCTTCAACAGACGCTATCTCTCCATCCCTGCTGGGCGGCGTTCCCTCCTTCAACAGACGCTATCTCTCCATCCCTGCTGGACGGCGTTCTCTCCTTCAACAGACACTATCTCTCCATCTCTGCTAGGCAGCGTTCTCTATTTCAACAGACACTATCTCTCCATCCCTGCTGGGCGGCGTTCTCTCTAACAACAGACACTATCTCTCCATCCCTGCTAGGCGGCGTTTCCTCCTTCAACAGACACTATTTCTCCATCCCTGCTAGGCGGCGTTCCCTCCTTCAACAGGCACTATCTCTCCATCTCTGCTAGGCAGCGTTCTCTATTTCAACAGACACTATCTCTCCATCCCTGCTGGGCGGCGTTCTCTCTAACAACAGACACTATCTCTCCATCCTTGCTAGGCGGTGTTCCCTCCTTCAACAGACACTATCTCTCCATCCCTGCTAGGCGGCGTTCCCTCCTTCAACAGACGCTATCTCTCCATCCTTGCTGGGCGGCGTTCCCTCCTTCAACAGACGCTATCTCTCCATCCCTGCTGGGCGGTGTTCCCTCCTTCAACAGACGCTATCTCTCCATCCCTGCTGGGCGGCGTTCCTTCCTTCAACAGACGCTATCTCTCCATCCCTGCTGGGCGGCGTTCCTTCCTTCAACAGACGCTATCTCTCCATCCCTGCTGGGCGGTGTTCCCTCCTTCAACAGACACTATCTCTCCATCCCTGCTGGGCGGTGTTCCTTCCTTCAACAGACGCTATCTCTCCATCCCTGCTGGGCGGTGTTCCTTCCTTCAACAGACGCTATCTCTCCATCCCTGCTGGGCGGTGTTCCTTCCTTCAACAGACGCTATATCTCCATCCCTGCTGGGCGGTGTTCCTTCCTTCAACAGACACTATCTCTCCATCCTTGCTGGGCGGTGTTCCCTCCTTCAACAGACGCTATCTCTCCATCCCTGCTGGGCGGCGTTCCCTCCTTCAACAGACGCTATCTCTCCATCCCTGCTGGACGGCGTTCTCTCCTTCAACAGACACTATCTCTCCATCTCTGCTAGGCAGCGTTCTCTATTTCAACAGACACTATCTCTCCATCCCTGCTGGGCGGCGTTCTCTCTAACAACAGACACTATCTCTCCATCCCTGCTAGGCGGCGTTTCCTCCTTCAATAGACACTATCTCTCCATCCCTGCTAGGCGGCGTTCCCTCCTTCAACAGGCACTATCTCTCCATCTCTGCTAGGCAGCGTTCTCTATTTCAACAGACACTATCTCTCCATCTCTGCTGGGCGGCGTTCTCTCTAACAACAGACACTATCTCTCCATCCTTGCTAGGCGGTGTTCCCTCCTTCAACAGACACTATCTCTCCATCCCTGCTAGGCGGCGTTCCCTCCTTCAACAGACGCTATCTCTCCATCCTTGCTGGGCGGCGTTCCCTCCTTCAACAGACGCTATCTCTCCATCCCTGCTGGGCGGTGTTCCCTCCTTCAACAGACGCTATCTCTCCATCCCTGCTGGGCGGCGTTCCTTCCTTCAACAGACGCTATCTCTCCATCCCTGCTGGGCGGTGTTCCTTCCTTCAACAGACGCTATCTCTCCATCCCTGCTGGGCGGAGTTCCTTCCTTCAACAGACGCTATCTCTCCATCCCTGCTGGGCGGCGTTCCTTCCTTCAACAGACGCTATCTCTCCATCCCTGCTGGGCGGCGTTCCCTCCTTCAACAGACGCTATCTCTCCATCTCTGCTGGGCGGCGTTCCCTCCTTCAACAGACACTATCTCTCCATCCCTGCTGGGCGGCGTTCTCTCCTTCAACAGACACTACTCTCCATCCCTGCTGGGCAGCGTTCTCTCCTTCAACAGACACTATCTCTCCATCTCTGCTGGGCAGCGTTCTCTCCTTCAACAGACACTATCTCTCCATCCCTGCTGGGCGGCGTTCTCTCCTTCAACAGACACTATCTCTCCATCCTTGCTGGGCGGTGTTCCCTCCTTCAACAGACACTATCTCTCCATCCCTGCTGGGCAGCGTTCTCTCCTTCAACAGACACTATCTCTCCATCTCTGCTGGGCAGCGTTCTCTCTTTCAACAGACACTATCTCTCCATCTCTGCTGGGCAGCGTTCTCTCCTTCAACAGACACTATCTCTCCATCTCTGCTGGGCAGCGTTCTCTCCTTCAACAGACACTATCTCTCCATCTCTGCTGGGCAGCGTTCTCTCCTTCAACAGACACTATCTCTCCATCTCTGCTGGGCGGCGTTCTCTCCTTCAACAGACACTATCTCTCCATCTCTGCTGGGCGGCGTTCCTTCCTTCAACAGACACTATCTCTCCATCTCTGCAGGGCAGCGTTCTCTCCTTCAACAGACACTATCTCTCCATCCCTGCTGGGCAGCGTTCTCTCCTTCAACAGACACTATCTCTCCATCCCTGCTGGGCAGCGTTCTCTCTGTCATGTTTTGTCATTGATTATCATGCCTTGTCCCTGTTCTTCTCCTTCTATTCGTTTCCCTCTGCTGGTCTTATTAGGTTCTTTCCCTCTTTCTATCCCTCTCTCTCCCCCTCCCTCTCTCACTCTCCCGCTCTCTCTTCTCTCTATCGTTCCGTTCCTGCTCCCAGCTGTTCCTATTCCCCTAATCAATCATTTAGTCTTCCCACACCTGTTCCCGATCCTTTTCCCTGATTAGAGTCCCTATTTCTCTCCTTGTTATTCGTTTCTGCCCTGTCGGTTCCTTGTCTAGAATTCACCGTGCTGTGTTTGTGTATCGCCCTGTCGTGTCGTGTTTTCCTCAGATGCTGCGTGGTGAGCAGGTGTCTGAGTCTGTTTGGTTCAAGTGCCTTCCCGAGGCAACCTGCTGTTCACCTGCTGTTCAAGATCGAGTCTCCAGTTTGTCCTCGTCATTTCGAGTGAAAGTTGTGTTTTTTGATTGTATTTACTTTACTGGATTAAAGACTCTGTTTTCGCCAAGTCGCTTTTGGGTCCTCTTTCACCTGCATGACAGAAGGAACCGACCAAGGAATGGACCCAGCGACTTCAGACGCTCGTTACACTGCCGTCGAGATCCAAGGAGCCATGCTCGGCAGACACGAGCAGGAATTGTCTGCTGCTCGCCATGCCGTGGAGAACCTGGCCGCTCAGGTTTCCGACCTCTCTGGACAGTTCCAGAGTCTTCGTCTCGTGCCACCTGTTACTTCCTGGCCTGCCGAGCCTCCAGAACCTAGGGTTAATAACCCACCTTGCTACTCCGGGCAGCCCACTGAGTGCCGCTCCTTTCTCACGCAGTGTGAGATTGTGTTCTCTCTCCAACCCAACACATACTCTAGAGAGAGCTCGGGTTGCTTACGTCATTTCACTCCTTACTGGCCGGGCTCGAGAATGGGGCACAGCTATCTGGGAGGCAAGGGCTGATTGCTCTAACAAGTACCAGAACTTTAAAGAGGAGATGATTCGGGTTTTTGACCGTTCAGTTTTTGGTAGGGAGGCTTCTAGGGCCCTGGCTTCCCTATGCCAAGGTGAACGGTCCATAACGGATTATTCTATTGAGTTTCGCACTCTTGCTGCCTCTAGTGAGTGGAACGAGCCGGCGCTGCTCGCTCGTTTTCTGGAGGGACTCCACGCAGTGGTTAAGGATGAGATTCTCTCCCGGGAGGTTCCTTCAGATGTGGACTCTTTGATTGCTCTCGCCATCCGCATAGAACGACGGGTAGATCTTCGTCACCGGGCTCGTGGAAGAGAGCTCGCATCAACGGTGTTTCCCTGCTCCGCATCGCAACCATCTCCCTCCTCTGGCTCAGAGACTGAGCCCATGCAGCTGGGAGGGATTCGCATCTCGACTAAGGAGAGGGAACGGAGGATCACCAACCGCCTGTGCCTCTATTGCGGAGTTGCTGGACATTTTGTTAATTCATGTCCAGTAAAAGCCAGAGCTCATCTGTAAGCGGAGGGCTACAGGTGAGCGCAACTACTCAAGTCTCTCCATCAAAATCCTGTACTACTTTGTCGGTCCATCTACGCTGGACCGGTTCGGGTGCTACATGTAGTGCCTTGATAGACTCTGGGGCTGAGGGTTGTTTCATGGACGAAGCATGGGTTCGGAAACATGACATTCCTTTCAGAGAGTTAGAGAAGCCTACGCCCATGTTCGCCTTAGATGGTAGTCATCTTCCCAGTATCAGATTTGAGACACTACCTTTAACCCTCACAGTATCTGGTAACCACAGTGAGACTATTTCTTTTGATTTTTTGTTCACCGTTTACACCTGTTGTTTTGGGTCATCCCTGGCTAGTATGTCATAATCCTTCTATTAATTGGTCTAGTAATTCTATCCTATCCTGGAACGTTTCTTGTCATGTGAAGTGTTTAATGTCTGCCATCCCTCCCGTTTCTTCTGTCCCTACTTCTCAGGAGGAACCTGGCGATTTGACAGGAGTGCCGGAGGAATATCATGATCTGCGCACGGTCTTCAGTCGGTCCCGAGCCAACTCCCTTCCTCCTCACCGGTCGTATGATTGTAGTATTGATCTCCTTCCGGGGACCACTCCTCCTCGGGGTAGACTATACTCTCTGTCGGCTCCCGAACGTAAGGCTCTCGAGGATTATTTGTCTGTGTCTCTTGACGCCGGTACCATAGTGCCTTCTTCCTCTCCGGCCGGGGCGGGGTTCTTTTTTGTTAAGAAGAAGGACGGTACTCTGCGCCCCTGCGTGGATTATCGAGGGCTGAATGACATAACGGTTAAGAATCGTTATCCGCTTCCCCTTATGTCATCAGCCTTCGAGATTCTGCAGGGAGCCAGGTGCTTTACTAAGTTGGACCTTCGTAACGCTTACCATCTCGTGCGCATCAGAGAGGGGGACGAGTGGAAAACGGCGTTTAACACTCCGTTAGGGCATTTTGAGTACCGGGTTCTGCCGTTTGGTCTCGCCAATGCGCCAGCTGTTTTTCAGGCATTAGTTAATGATGTTCTGAGAGACATGCTGAACATCTTTGTTTTTGTCTATCTTGACGATATCCTGATTTTTTCTCCGTCACTCGAGATTCATGTTCAGCACGTTCGACGTGTTCTACAGCGCCTTTTAGAGAATTGTCTCTACGTAAAGGCTGAGAAGTGCTCTTTTCATGTCTCCTCCGTTACTTTTCTCGGTTCCGTTATTTCCGCTGAAGGCATTCAGATGGATTCCACTAAGGTCCAAGCTGTCAGTGATTGGCCCGTTCCAAGGTCACGTGTCGAGTTGCAGCGCTTTTAGGTTTCGCTAATTTCTATCGGCGTTTCATTCGTAATTTCGGTCAAGTTGCTGCCCCTCTCACAGCTCTTACTTCTGTCAAGACGTGTTTTAAGTGGTCCGGTTCCGCCCAGGGAGCTTTTGATCTTCTAAAAGAACGTTTTACGTCCGCTCCTATCCTCGTTACTCCTGACGTCACTAGACAATTCATTGTCGAGGTTGACGCTTCAGAGGTAGGCGTGGGAGCCATTCTATCCCAGCGCTTCCAGTCTGACGATAAGGTTCATCCTTGCGCTTATTTTTCTCATCGCCTGTCGCCATCTGAGCGCAACTATGATGTGGGTAACCGTGAACTGCTCGCCATCCGCTTAGCCCTAGGCGAATGGCGACAGTGGTTGGAGGGGGCGACCGTTCCTTTTGTCGTTTGGACAGACCATAAGAACCTTGAGTACATCCGTTCTGCCAAACGACTTAATGCCCGTCAAGCTCGTTGGGCGTTGTTTTTCGCTCGTTTCGAGTTTGTGATTTCTTACCGTCCGGGTAGCAAGAACACCAAGCCTGATGCCTTATCCCGTCGGTTTAGTTCTTCTGTGGCTTCTACTGATCCCGAGGGGATTCTTCCTTATGGGCGTGTTGTCGGGTTAACAGTCTGGGGAATTGAAAGACAGGTTAAGCAAGCACTCACGCACACTGCGTCGCCGCGCGCTTGACCTAGTAACCTCCTTTTCGTTCCTGTTTCCACTCGTCTGGCTGTTCTTCAGTGGGCTCACTCTGCCAAGTTAGCTGGTCATCCCGGTGTTCGAGGCACTCTTGCGTCTATTCGCCAGCGCTTTTGGTGGCCGACTCAGGAGCGTGACACGCGCCGTTTCGTGGCTGCTTGTTCGGACTGCGCGCAGACTAAGTCGGGTAACTCTCCTCCTGCCGGTCGTCTCAGACCGCTCCCCATTCCTTCTCGACCATGGTCTCACATCGCCCTAGACTTCATTACCGGTCTGCCTTTGTCTGCGGGGAAGACTGTGATTCTTACGGTTGTCGATAGGTTCTCTAAGGCGGCACATTTCATTCCCCTCGCTAAACTTCCTTCCGCTAAGGAGACGGCACAAATCATTATCGAGAATGTATTCAGAATTCATGGCCTCCCGTTAGACGCCGTTTCAGACAGAGGTCCGCAATTCACGTCACAGTTTTGGAGGGAGTTCTGTCGTTTGATTGGTGCGTCCGTCAGTCTCTCTTCCGGGTTTCATCCCCAGTCTAACGGTCAAGCAGAGAGGGCCAATCAGACGATTGGTCGCATACTACGCAGCCTTTCTTTCAGAAACCCTGCGTCTTGGGCAGAACAGCTCCCCTGGGCAGAATACGCTCACAATTCGCTTCCTTCGTCTGCTACCGGGTTATCTCCGTTTCAGAGTAGTCTGGGTTACCAGCCTCCTCTGTTCTCATCCCAGCTTGCCGAGTCCAGCGTTCCCTCCGCTCAAGCGTTTGTCCAACGTTGTGAGCGCACCTGGAGGAGGGTGAGGTCTGCACTTTGCCGTTACAGGGCACAGACTGTGAGAGCCGCCAATAAACGCAGGATTAAGAGTCCAAGGTATTGTTGCGGCCAGAGAGTGTGGCTTTCCACTCGCAACCTTCCTCTTACGACAGCTTCGTAAGTTGACTCCGCGGTTCATTGGTCCGTTCCGTGTCTCCCAGGTCGTCAATCCTGTCGCTGTGCGACTGCTTCTTCCGCGACATCTTCGTCGCGTCCATCCTGTCTTCCATGTCTCCTGTGTCAAGCCCTTTCTTCGCACTCCCGTTCGTCTTCCCTCCCCCTCCCGTCCTTGTCGAGAGCGCACCTATTTACAAGGTACATAAGATCATGGACATGCGTTCTCGGGGACGGGGTCACCAATACTTAGTGGATTGGGAGGGTTACGGTCCTGAGGAGAGGAGTTGGGTTCCGTCTCGGGACGTGCTGGACCGTTCACTCATTGATGATTTCCTCCGTTGCCGCCAGGATTCCTCTCGAGTGCGCCAGGAGGCGCTCGGTGAGTGGGGGTACTGTCATGTTTTGTCATTGATTATCATGCCTTGTCCCTGTTCTTCTCCTTCTATTCGTTTCCCTCTGCTGGTCTTATTAGGTTCTTTCCCTCTTTCTATCCCTCTCTCTCCCCCTCCCTCTCTCACTCTCCCGCTCTCTCTTCTCTCTATCGTTCCGTTCCTGCTCCCAGCTGTTCCTATTCCCCTAATCAATCATTTAGTCTTCCCACACCTGTTCCCGATCCTTTTCCCTGATTAGAGTCCCTATTTCTCTCCTTGTTATTCGTTTCTGCCCTGTCGGTTCCTTGTCTAGAATTCACCGTGCTGTGTTTGTGTATCGCCCTGTCGTGTCGTGTTTTCCTCAGATGCTGCGTGGTGAGCAGGTGTCTGAGTCTGTTTGGTTCAAGTGCCTTCCCGAGGCAACCTGCTGTTCACCTGCTGTTCAAGATCGAGTCTCCAGTTTGTCCTCGTCATTTCGAGTGAAAGTTGTGTTTTTTGATTGTATTTACTTTACTGGATTAAAGACTCTGTTTTCGCCAAGTCGCTTTTGGGTCCTCTTTCACCTGCATGACACTCTCCTTCAACAGACACTATCTCTCCATCCCTGCTGGGCAGCGTTCTCTCCTTCAACAGACACTATCTCTCCATCCCTGCTGGGCAGCGTTCTCTCCTTCAACAGACACTATCTCTCCATCTCTGCAGGGCAGCGTTCTCTCCTTCAACAGACACTATCTCTCCATCCCTGCTGGGCAGCGTTCTCTCCTTCAACAGACACTATCTCTCCATCCCTGCTGGGCAGCGTTCTCTCCTTCAACAGACACTATCTCTCCATCCCTGCTGGG
This sequence comes from Oncorhynchus gorbuscha, assembly GCF_021184085.1. Classification (NCBI taxonomy): domain Eukaryota; kingdom Metazoa; phylum Chordata; class Actinopteri; order Salmoniformes; family Salmonidae; genus Oncorhynchus; species Oncorhynchus gorbuscha. The sequence goes on from NW_025747192.1 coordinate 53,626, forward strand.
CAGCGTTCTCTCCTTCAACAGACACTATCTCTCCATCCCTGCTGGGCAGCGTTCTCTCCTTCAACAGACACTATCTCTCCATCCCTGCTGGGCTGCGTTCTCTCCTTCAACAGACACTATCTCTCCATCCCTGCTGGACGGCGTTCCCTCCTTCAACAGACACTATCTCTCCATCCCTGCTGGGCAGCGTTCTCTCCTTCAACAGACACTATCTCTCCATCCCTGCTAGGCGGCGTTCCCTCCTTCACATTAAAGGAGAAATCTGGGATTCATACAACAACAAAGCGATCACCCCTGGCCACATCCATCTACAGATGGGACGTACCAATCCCATATTGCCCCTTTAAATCAGGTTGATATTAAGATAAGTCTTCTCATCTAATTATTTATCGCCAAAAACGAAACCACCAGAGACCCAGGAAGTTTATCACAGCGGCTACTGCTTCATTTGACATCCTTTTAGTTTTCACTGAGAATTTTTTCAATTGTCTTCACGATATAATTCAGCGCCACCCGCCTTTCTGAAATATTGAAGGTGACTCTTTCAATTGATGTGTGAATGGGATATATCTCCCGGTAATGAAATATAGAAGAATTGGTGTGTCCTTTCTTGTCTGAACTTTTGTCTTCTCATGCTTCTATTGAGGGAGGATAACTTTTCGGTGGCGGGGGAGTAGGGAGGAGACGAGGGCTTAGGAGGAGAAGGAAAGGAGACAATTAAGGAAGAGAGAGGTAAGGAGAGGAGAGGAGAGGAGAGGAGAGGAGAGGAGAGGAGAGGAGAGGAGAGGAGAGGAGGGGAGAGGAGAGGAGAGGAGAGGAGAGGAGAGGAGAGGAGAGGAGAGAGGAGAGGAGAGGGAGAGGAGGGGAGAGGAGAGGAGGGAGAGGAGAGGAGAGGAGAGGAGGAGAGGAGAGGAGAGGAGAGGAGAGGAGAGGAGAGGAGAGGAGAGGAGAGGAGAGGAGAGGAGAGGAGAGGAGAGGAGAGGAGAGGAGCGGAAAGCACAGGAGAGGGATCCAATGTAAACTTAACCACACGGGAGTTGTGATATTGTCCTGCTCTACGCTAATGGTGAGAATGAATGTCAATTAGACCAAACAGAGGCCTTGCTAATGTAACCATCCATCCTTACTAAGTCGTGAATGAATACACACACACACACACACACACACACACACACACACACACACACACACACACACACACACACACACACACACACACACACACACACACACACACACACACACACACACACACACACACACACACACACACACACACACACACACACACACACGTGTTTTTCTGGTGGCCATATATAACCATATATAACCAAGTGCTCACCATCACCGAGGCAGCGATGAAGACAGTCGTTGTCATGTTATTCAGGTATTCTGAAAAACCTGATGGATAAATATATCTATAATTATATATATCTATATTTATAATATATAAATATGAACGCTGAGTAAATCCTTGGCTCGATTGTTGAATTTCTCCTCACTTCAATCCTGCAGGTGTTTAATTTGGGAAACTGGTGCGAAGCTCAAATAACACCCTATTCCCTATTCGGTGCATAGAAATCTCATCAAAAGTAGTGCACTACGTAGGGAATAGGGTGCCACTTAGGACACATGGCCTACTAATCTGCAGGCCCAACTGTGTTTCCACATTTCCAAACACTCACCAGTCACGTCTCAAACCGCTGGTATATTTACATCTGAAACAGCTCCTGGGGGACGAGGGGACACACAACAACAACAACAACAACATACTTTTGTTTACTTTCTCTACAAACACATCAGATCGTTCGTTATTTACACCTGCCACGAAATGCCAAAAAATTAATAAAGCGCGGACATTTTGCATAAATATTGGCACATAAATGGCAGCTTGAAAAGAAAAGAGAGCCGCACACTCTTGGAGCTCAGATGCAAAAATGTAATACCAACGTTTCCACAGCCAAGCTGTTCTTCATCAGGGTGGCAGCTACCAATATAAATGGCAGCAACCAATTTCACATCATCTAGTAAATGAAGCAAAACAAGAATTATTTCAGGAAATGTGGTGTCTGTTCCTTAGTAAAACATAATGGAATCCTGCCAAATGGAATCGTGGATGATAAACACGCTGTTTTTTGAAAAGATACATCTCAGCGTTCGTTTCAACCATGTAAACGCGCCCATCTGCTGATATTTTAAGACACGCGGTGATCATGTGTTTGTTTAATCGTGTTACCGCGGCTCCCCGAAAAGACGAAATGGAGGAGGAGGAGAGGATCTTCCCGACAGACACACGTACCATTCAGTCGTTCAGTGACGTAGCTAAATCTCGGTAGGTTTGAGTACAGAGACTCAAGCTACATATAGTGTAGAGACAGTCTGCTGTCCCTCTGTGTTTACTGTAGAGACAGTCTGCTGTCCCTCTGTGTTTACTATAGAGACAGTCTGCTGTCCCTCTGTGTATACTATAGAGACAGTCTGCTCTGTGTTTACTATAGAGACAGTCTGCTGTCCCTCTGTCTATACTATAGAGACAGTCTGCTGTCCCTCTGTGTTTACTATAGAGACAGTCTGCTGTCCCTCTGTGTATACTATAGAGACAGTCTGCTCTGTGTTTACTATAGAGACAGTCTGCTGTCCCTCTGTCTATACTATAGAGACAGTCTGCTGTCCCTCTGTGTATACTATAGAGACAGACTGCTCTGTGTATACTATAGAGACAGTCTGCTCTGTGTATACTGTAGAGACAGTCTGCTGTCCCTCTATGTATACTATAGAGACAGTCTGCTGTCCCTCTGTGTATACTATAGATACATTCTGCTGTCCCTCTGTGTTTACTATAGAGACAGTCTGCTCTGTGTTTACTATAGAGACAGTCTGCTGTCCCTCTGTGTATACTATAGAGACAGTCTGCTCTGTGTTTACTATAGAGACAGTCTGCTGTTTCTCTGTGTTTACTATAGAGACAGTCTGCTCAGTGTATACTATAGAGACAGTCTGCTCTGTGTATACTATAGAGACAGTCTGCTGTCCCTCTGTGTTTACTATAGAGACAGTCTGCTCTGTATATACTATAGAGACAGTCTGCTGTCCCTCTGTGTTTACTATAGAGACAGTCTGCTCTGTGTATACTATAGAGACAGTCTGCTCTGTGTATACTGTAGAGACAGTCTGCTTTCCCTCTGTGTTTACTATAGAGACAGTCTGCTCTGTGTATACTGTAGAGACAGTCTGCTGTCCCTCTGTGTTTACTATAGAGACAGTCTGCTCTGTGTATACTATAGAGACACTCTGCTCTGTGTTTACTATAGAGACAGTCTGCTCTGTGTTTACTAGAGAGACAGTCTGCTCTCTGTATACTATAGAGACAGTCTGCTCTGTGTTTACTATAGAGACAGTCTGCTGTCCCTCTGTCTATACTATAGAGACAGTCTGCTGTCCCTCTGTGTTTACTATAGAGACAGTCTGCTGTCCCTCTGTGTATACTATAGAGACAGTCTGCTCTGTGTTTACTATAGAGACAGTCTGCTGTCCCTCTGTCTATACTATAGAGACAGTCTGCTGTCCCTCTGTGTATACTATAGAGACAGACTGCTCTGTGTATACTATAGAGACAGTCTGCTCTGTGTATACTGTAGAGACAGTCTGCTGTCCCTCTATGTATACTATAGAGACAGTCTGCTGTCCCTCTGTGTATACTATAGAGACATTCTGCTGTCCCTCTGTGTTTACTATAGAGACAGTCTGCTCTGTGTTTACTATAGAGACAGTCTGCTGTCCCTCTGTGTATACTATAGAGACAGTCTGCTCTGTGTTTACTATAGAGACAGTCTGCTGTTTCTCTGTGTTTACTATAGAGACAGTCTGCTCAGTGT
>NW_025747192.1:62500-65904 GCF_021184085.1 Oncorhynchus gorbuscha
TCTCTCTCTCTCTCTCTCTCTCTCTCTCTCTCTCTCTCTCTCTCTCTCTCTCTCTCTCTCTCTCTCTCTCTCTCTCTGTCTCTCTCTCTCTGTCTCTCTCTCTCTCTCTCTCTCTCTCTCTGTCTCTCTCTCTCTCTCTCTCTCTCTCTCTCTCTCTCTCTCTCTCTCTCTCTCGCTCTCTCTCTCTCTCTGTCTCTCTCTCTCTCTGTCTCTCTCTCTCTCTCTCTCTCTCTCTCTCTCTCTCTCTCTCTCTCTCTCTCTCTCTCTCTCTCTCTCTCTCTCTCTCTCTCTCTCTCTCTCTCTCTCTCTCTCTCTCTCTCTCTCTCTCTCTCTCTCTCTCTCTCTCTCTCTCTTTCTCTCCACCTTTATCTCTCTCCACCTCTCGCTCTCTCTCTCTCTCCAGCTCCGTCTCTCTCTCTCGTGAGGCCAAACCGACAGACATAAAAGTGAGTTATGAGCTCCCTCCCCTCCAGCGCACCATCCCCTGAGTGCACCTCAACACACACACACACACACACAGAATATCTCCTGAGTACACTTCAACTTACAGCGAAGTGTTACAAAAATAAATATGCCCTTGGAAAAGAAAGACAGAGTGTTCGGAGAGGAGAGAAAGAATAGGAGGGTTGATGAAAACAACGCTCCCGTTACTGGGCCGATACCGGTCTATATCTGAATGGTGCAGAACTGTTTTCAGTCTGTTGAGACGGGAGGTTGGCAGAATGGCAAGGTTACAGGGTTTCTCAGCGCTGAAGTCAGGGATCTCCGAATACTTTCCTGCTTGCAATCCTGATCTTGTTTAATGACATGGCCTTTTCATTGGTTAATTAGACATCTTGCCTTGGCCAAGAATACAACATTTTGTTGTTGAAGTCCATTTCCTGATCAAGCAGAAATGGCCGAAGGATGTTCTTTTCTTATTGTAGAATCCCAAATGGAGCCCTATGCCCTATTAAGAGAAGGGCCCATGGGGTTTTAGGTTAAAAAAAGTAGTGCACTATATAGGGAATCCTCTGTTAGGTCATCACCATCCGTCCAGAATGGTGGATTCCTGCCACAATGCTACTGCTCTGGTACTGTTTATTATACTGTCTATAAAAGGATAGGAGGAACATTTAGCAGAGAATCGTAGCCCCTTAGGGTTTTACCTGTGGTTCATTTACAGCCAGTTACCCATGTTGCTCTAAGCAACAATAAAACGGAAGCATTATTCAAAAAATCTCCAATATTCAGAAAGTCAATATGAAACATTTTACTGTTTTTTCTTTCCTTTATTAATCTCAGTTTCAGGCAACTTTATAGTGTCCCCCCACCCCCACCCCCAACCCCACCCCAAAACCCCACCCCCACCCCCACCCCCACCCCCCATTCACAATCCAAATATTCATAATGATGTCTTAGGGGGATGAATAAAACCCGTTTTTTACATTTTTTACATTTACATTTAAGTCATTTAGCAGACGCTCTTATCCAGAGCGACTTACAAATTGGTGCATTCACCTTATGACATCCAGTGGGACAGTCACTTAACAATAGTGCATCTAAAACTTAGGGGGGTGGGGTGAGAGGGATTACTTAACCTATCCTAGGTATTCCTTAAAGAGGTGGGGTTTCAGGTGTCTGAGAAAGGAACAACAACGGAGGAAGTGAAAGATGGAGAAAGATGGAGAAAACCACAGAATTCCTCGCATGTCAATTTGAAAAAGTTTTATCATTGTAAAATTAAGAAAACAATCTCTTCCTAATGTATCCGTTACTTTTTAAATCGCGTAGAATTGAAGAACCGTAACGGACGTGCAGGTCCCCTGATTGAAGTACTTGTGGAAGTCTGTGATAAACGACGTTAATATACTTTGTACCGTTTTTTTTTAACGTAAAGTAGCCTTGTCAGAGACAGAATGACCAAATAAGGCAGCAGGTGATCGTTGGTCATGTCTTGTCCTGGAGACAGAACCCTTTAGACAGACAGGTGATCGTTGGTCCTGTCTTGTCCTGGAGACAGAACCTTTTAGACAGACAGGTAATCGTTGGTCATGTCTTGTCCTGGAGACAGAACCCTTTAGACAGACAGGTGATCGTTGGTCCTGTCTTGTCCTGGAGACAGAACCCTTTAGACAGACAGGTGATCATTGGTCTTGTCTTGTCCTGGAGACAGAACCTTTTAGACAGACAGGTGATCGTTGGTCATGTCTTGTCCTGGAGACAGAACCTTTTAGACAGACAGGTGATCATTGGTCTTGTCTTGTCCTGGAGACAGAACCCTTTAGACAGACAGGTGATCATTGGTCTTGTCTTGTCCTGGAGACAGAACCCTTTAGACAGACAGGTAATCGTTGGTCATGTCTTGTCCTGGAGACAGAACCCTTTAGACAGACAGGTGATCGTTGGTCCTGTCTTGTCCTGGAGACAGAACCCTTTAGACAGACAGGTGATCGTTGGTCTTGTCTTGTCCTGGAGACAGAACCTTTTAGACAGACAGGTGATCATTGGTCTTGTCTTGTCCTGGAGACAGAACCTTTTAGACAGACAGGTGATCATTGGTCTTGTCTTGTCCTGGAGACAGAACCTTTTAGACAGACAGGTGATCGTTGGTCATGTCTTGTCCTGGAGACAGAACCTTTTAGACAGACAGGTGATCATTGGTCTTGTCTTGTCCTGGAGACAGAACCCTTTAGACAGACAGGTGATCATTGGTCTTGTCTTGTCCTGGAGACAGAACCCTTTAGACAGACAGGTGATCATTGGTCATGTCTTGTCCTGGAGACAGAACCCTTTAGACAGACAGGTGATCGTTGGTCATGTCTTGTCCTGGAGACAGAACCTTTTAGACAGACAGGTGATCGTTGGTCCTGTCTTGTCTGATATAAAACCTAACCCATAACCACACTGCTAACCTTAATTCCTAACCATAAATTAACACCAAAAAGAAAAAAAATGTTTACATTATTTTATTAAATACAGCCATTTGCAGCTAGCCTATTTAAGGGGCAAAACTCATAACAATAAACGGCAACCTGCCTTAGATAAGCCAGATTCAGAGTCAGCATTGGCTTGTGGCAGAGCCTGGAGACCAGAGTTACGAGGGTCTAAGGGAAGAGAGGCTCAGTGAGGCAGATTAAACACTTAACACACAGGCAATTTTACATCAATCAACAACAAAAATGCTTATAAATCAGCAACCTAAAGTATAACATCATTAACAAAGTTTATCTTTCAGCCCCATCCTGCCTGCTGTTGTCTCCAGTCTATCAGCCCCATCCTGCCTGCTGTTGTCTCCAGTCTATCAGCCCCATCCTGCCTGCTGTTGTCTCCAGTCTATCAGCCCCATCCTGCCTGCTGTTGTCTCCAGAACTATATATCCACCCACCGGTTGTGATAGACAGTGTTTTCATTTTACACTGTCC